>NC_079515.1:35700463-35712904 GCF_000801105.2 Raphanus sativus | reverse complement strand
TTGGTTAAAACTCAATAAATACTTCAAATATCTTCAGTATTGTAAGTATTTTGGATTACCGTTGCAGCTTTTACTGGTTTTTGTACAAATATTTTGTAGCCATAAACTTATTTTAAATTATGATTATAGTTTTGCGACAGTATCTAGAACTAAATTTTTTGAAATAATTAAAAAAATAAAAATACACAAATATAAAAATTAAATTTTCAAAATAAAAATTAAAAACAAAAATTAAAAAATTAAATTTCTCAATGACACAAATATAAAAATTAAATTTCTCGAAACAGAAATATGATTATAAAAACATAAATATAAAAATTATGATTATATAAATATACAAACATATAAATTATAATAGGCAAAAAAATTAAAAACAGAAAATATACCCGCCCTCTTGAGGGCGGGTCACTCTCTAGTTTTGAGAATTATAAGGGAGCGCAATCGTATTTGTTTTTTAATCATGACACACGCTTTTTAACCAGCAATCGCGTTTGAGACGCGAAATTATGATTAGCGTTTAAAGCGGCGGAGATCGATCTGCGATTTGCGTAGACATCATTTTGTGGAATTCGAACTTCTCATTCTCTCTTTCATCTTCTCCTCTTACGTAACCCTAGCGAAGTCGGAGATTCACCGGTAGATCAATCTTGAATCGCCATTGAGATCGACGGAGGAGAGAGAGAGGTGGGTGATTACTAGTAAGAGGAGGAACACATAGATAGGGAGGGAGATAATGGATTTGGATAAATGGATATCGAAGGTTAAAGAAGAAGGTCAGCATCTCTCAGAGGACGAGCTTCAGCTTCTCTGCGAATACGTACGTACGCCCCATCTTCTTCTCCCTTACTTGCTTTCTAGAGCTTCTTCTGATGTTCTCTACTTGGCTTAATCTGTATCTTGGACTTGGAATATGATCTCTTTCCTCTGTTAGGTTCATGGATTTAGGGTTTCTTTATTAACCATGTATGTATCAATAGGTAGTTCAGTCGATTTTGTAGTTCGGATACAGGCAGCTTTACGTTTTCGTTTCTCAGAGATTGATTGGTTTATTATATAGTTGCTAAAATGAACACCATTGGCTGGCTATAACCAGAAGATGTTTCTGATATGGTTGCAGGTGAAAGAGATTCTGATTGAGGAGTCGAATGTACAGCCTGTCAACAGCCCTGTCACCGTCTGTGGTGACATCCATGGCCAGTTTCATGATCTCATGAAGCTTTTTCAGACCGGTGGTCATGTTCCCGACACCAACTACATATTTATGGTACAGACTTTTTCCTTTTTTTTCATTTTTTTCTTTTCCCTCTTATGAACACATCATGAACTGCTGTGGGGGAAATTTGCAGGGAGACTTCGTTGATAGAGGTTACAACAGCCTTGAAGTCTTCACTATTCTTTTGCTTCTTAAAGCCAGGTAAAGACTTGTTTCTTTAATGTCTCAGGGACCCCCCTGTTATCTTGCCTTTGAAAAATGCGCTTTTTTTTGCTTTTGCTTGTGCTCTTGTCTATTAAGAAATTGTTTTTTTTTTTTAACAATTATTCATCTTTCTTTAGAAGAGATTGACTCAATAACGCTGCACTCTAAAATTGGTTGAAATGAGGAACTAGTTGCTTCTCAGACATCTCTTGTTTACTTTTGTTAGGTTTTGGAAAGATACCTAGTGATTTTTGTGTTCTTCAACGCATGAGTTTACTTGAGAATGCTGTTTAAAGTGTAGAGCCCTTGCTGTTTCGGACGTATATCTTCTCCATATGGGGGCATTAAATTTTTTTTTTTTTTTGAATTGTAATATGTAGACATCCAGCCAATATTACACTTCTGCGTGGAAATCATGAAAGTAGACAGCTAACGCAGGTATCCATTATTCTGCTCCACTTACATCTGCTACTGTTTTCATTACGCACTTTCTAGGAGATTTTGATTCTGGTTTTACTTTCATTTTACACTTTTAGCGATACGCTAAGGCACATTCATTATGTCATTTATAGTATTAAGATTCTCATCCCAATTTTACACTTTTCAGGTTTATGGTTTTTATGACGAATGCCAAAGGAAGTATGGTAACGCTAATGCATGGCGATATTGCACAGATGTTTTTGACTATCTTACCATATCTGCTATTATAGATAGCACTGTAAGTAATATTTCTTCAGCAACTTGGCATTGTCGTTATTGCATAGATGTTCATGTTTGCTGTATCCTGTGCTCAACTATGATTTTTCTTTGTGTAGGTTCTATGTGTTCATGGTGGTCTTTCCCCGGATGTCCGGACAATTGATCAGGTTAAACTCTACTTTTATTGTTTTTGGCTTGGTTGCTCAGCATGTTACTCGTCCACTCACTTAGATCTTATTGTGGGTTCTAGATAAGACTAGTCGATCGAAATTGTGAAATTCCCCATGAAGGGCCGTTTTGCGATCTTATGTGGAGCGATCCTGAAGATATTGAAACATGGGCTGTTAGTCCTCGTGGAGCTGGTTGGCTTTTCGGATCGAGGGTTACCACTGAGGTATGGTTGTCCTTCTTCAATAGTTGAACCAATACCGTACTAATAAACCTATTTTCACGTGTCTGATATTTGGTTTTGTCCTCTTGTGCAGTTCAACCACATCAACAAGCTTGATCTAGTATGCCGTGCACACCAGCTGGTACAAGAAGGTCTCAAGTACATGTTCCAAGATAAAGGCCTTGTAACTGTGAGTGTCCTGATTCTTATGACTTGGCCTTTCTTAAGCTGGGTAATTGGAAATATTACTCTGCCTAATGATGTGTGTGTGTGTATTTTATTCTTCTTTGGTGTGAAGGTGTGGTCTGCACCTAATTACTGCTACCGATGTGGCAATGTCGCTTCTATATTGATTTTCGATGAAAACATGGTGAGCCATATCTTTAAGTCTTTCGTACTGAATAGTCTAGTCTTCTCTAGTCATGCACGGTATGGTATCTATGCGACCTTTCTCTCTCAACAAGAGGGGATTTTATGCTACCAGAACAAGTACACATTTCTTGATTTGGTATCTGCTTTTTAGAGTAAAGGTTTAAGGAGAACAATAGAAAGAAAGTTAGATAAGTAAGCCGCGTGTGAGTTTGCCATGAATTATAGGTTATAACAGCATTATATCGTGGTTCATGATTGTCCATGGTTTAATGATGAAATCCATGTAAATGCTTGTATTAACCAGGAAAGGGATGTGAAGTACTTCAACGAGACAGAAGAGAACAATCAAATGAGAGGGCCAAGGACTGGAGTTCCGTATTTTCTGTGATGAAACTATTATATTTGCTCCCCTACTTCTCCCATCGCTGTGATGATGATGGTGGTGATGAAGCCATTGCTAGCTACCGTTGACAATATGTTCAGTCTCAAAAAGATAGTATGTAGATATAATATTATCTACTGATGGGTTTCACTTTACTTCCATTAATTTTGTCCACTTGGTAACACTTTCCATGTGAAATTCTAGAGTAAACACTTCGGTAATAGTCTGAAGTAGAGTTTTTTGTGTTGCTTTCTTTTGTTGAGACCCCAATCTTTTCTTATGTATTACACTAACTTTCTTTGCTATTTTGTTGTTGTGAAGATGTCACTAACTTTAAAAACAAACTCATCGGACGTTACATATCAATACTCTTGTCCCAGTCCCAGAGCTGTTTTTATTGTTCTTTTTGCTGTGTGGTTAGTAATAGTGGTTACTTATCTCTTTTTGGTCCTTCAAGATGGTTGATCTAAAATTTGAATGGTGAAATACAAAACAAAAGGAAATTATGTAGCACTTCATCTTAAGACGGTCCTGGACCGGTTTGTTACCCGAATTAGATGTGAGACCGGATAATGAACGGTTTGAGACTAAACCGGGACCGGCACAATTACCAAAACTCACCAAAAACCCAAAAAAAAAGAGGATTGGCTCCCAAACAAATAGAAACTAAACCCTTTGCACTTCTTTATCTTCTACTGTCGCCGCCGTTAAGGATTATTTTTTTCAGAGGCGGCGATGGCGGATCTTCTTCCACCTCTTGGGACGGCACAAACCGATGGGAAGACTAAAGTAGATGAGAAAGTTGATTACTCGAATCTCCCTTGCCCTGTTCCTTATGAGGAACTCCACCGTGAAGCTATCAGTTTAGTCTTTCTTATTTATTACCGATCTACACTTTTTTTGTTCCTTCTTCTTTCTTGGGCTTATACCTTTATTCAGTTCACGGATAGCTCAGACTGATCTGTGTGGCTTTAGTGCATTGTATTGTCGTCTTTACAGATTTAGCTGATGGTTCTGTCTTTGTTTGTATTGGCATGGTTGAGTTGGTTCTGTTTTGTTTCTAATTGTTTTTTTTTCTCATATTATGATTGAAAGTTTTTCAATTGGTCCGGATTTGAATCTGTCCGGTTGTTTTGTCTTAGTGATTCTTTTCATTGTATGCATCAATGCTTGTATTAGTGATTCTGTTCACGGGCTGCCTCCAGTGTTTGTCTTAAGTGTCTCTCCTAATGGTTTCTTACTGTTTTTTAGATCAGTTTCTAACTGGTTTGATTTGATTACATTACTTGCAGTGTCTTTAAAGGCAGACAATTTTGAGGGTTTGCGCTTCGACTTTTCAAAGGGACTGAATCAAAAGTTTTCTCTCAGCCACAGGTTAGTAAGATTATGTTTTACAGTTATTACTGGTAAAAGCTTGTACGCTTATTTGTGCTACTCATTAAATCTGTAATATGTTGATCTTCTGAAATAGTGTAATGATGGGACCAACAGAAGTTCCTTCTCAGTCACCTGACACGACGATCAAAATTCCAACAGCCCATTATGAGTTTGGTGCCAATTATTTTGACCCAAAGGTACCAATTTTTTTGGTAATTTATTTGTTACATATTCTGATGGCTATCAAGAAGATATGAAAAATGATGAGTGTAATATGCAGTTGATGCTTATTGGAAGGCTTATGACTGATGGTAGGCTAAACGCAAGAGTTAAAGCTGATTTAACTGATAGGTTGGTCTTAAAGGCGAATGGTCAGGTATATGCTGCAACCGGATAATGTGTTTGATCTCATCTATGGTCTGTCTGGATATTGCATTCCTTCATCTTTGTTTACTTTCTTTTCCAGCTGACAAATGAGCCTCATATGTCGCATGCAATGTTCAACTTTGATTACATGGTGAGCAACTTCTCCGTATTTGACTCTTTTTTTTTCTATCCTTGTGATGCACCTTTGCCAGCATTTGTGGTTCATTCATCTGAAGTTTTTTTTTTGTGTCATGTTTGTGTAGGGATCAGACTACAGGGCCCAACTTCAACTTGGGAACAGTGCTCTAATTGGAGCAACCTATATTCAGGTAAAGTGGACAATACTATTGTCCCTTGCTACACTTGCGTTTTTTGTAAATCTTTCTGCGTGAAGTCAGATAGTTAGGAAAAGGGCTAGCCATATTTGAGCTTATGCTCTCCTGCAGTAATGTTTATTCATGCAACTGTAACGCAGTGATGTGACATTAAACGATAGGTGGTACTAAATAACGTTGTGTGGGCATGCTTAGCTTTTGTGTCGTTAAGAACGTTTGTCTTTTATCTGTCATTTGTCTTTTGATCTGTAATAGTTAAACCAGTTGGTATGGTGCATTGCGATAGATATTGAACTCATTGTATTTTTTCTTTTCATGAAATATTGGACAGAGTGTGACACCCCGTCTATCTCTGGGTGGGGAAGTTTTTTGGGCTGGCGTGCCTCGGAAGTCTGGTATAGGTTACGCTGCAAGATACGACACTGATAAAATGGTAATTTCTTCTTCTCGTTCACTACTTGTTCCAAGCTATTGGTGAAAAGCACTAACTATTACCAACAGGTGGCTACTGCGCAAGTTGCTAGCACCGGAACTATAGCTATGAACTATGTTCAGAAGATTTCCGACAAGGTAATGCACCTTTATCATTGAGCTCCCTCCCTCCCATCTTTATAACCCTAGGGAGTATAGAGATTAAATTTGACATCTCTGTTTTTTTTTTTAATTTATTTCTAATGATCAGGTCTCACTCGCCACTGATTTCGCGTACAACTACTTATCAAGAGATGTTGTGGCTAGTGTTGGGTATGACTACATTCTCAGACAGGTAACATAGCCTTTTTTTTTGTATGGATTTGTAATGGAATTGAAAAAAAAAGCACTTTCTTAAATCCTTATTGATTCTTTATAACATGTGTCTCTGTTTCAGTCTCGTGTGCGGGGGAAGATTGATTCAAACGGTGTTGCATCCGCTCTATTGGAAGAAAGATTGAGTATGGGACTCAATTTTCTTCTATCTGCAGAGGTACACAGTCTTTACTTGTTCTTGTACTGAGACTTTAACTGAAGATTCTCCTTCTTTTTTAAAAGCTGTTGATTGGGTTTTATTTGTGTCGTTCACAGCTTGACCATAAGAAGAAGGACTACAAGTTTGGATTCGGTTTAACAGTCGGCTGATAAAAAGGATGATGCTCCACGCAATAAGCCTGGCTCTACACACGCAGCGCAGGGGTTTCATCTTGTGCCGGGATTCACTTAAATTTGTTGTATTTTAGGCTTTTTGGTCGGGGAACGTTGGGAAGTTGAAACAAAAACAAAGGGACTTTTGTGTTGTTTTTTATGTGGTTTAGGTTTTGTCTTTACTATTTTTTTTAAAGATCTGGTAAACTTGCCAAGAGGTGTATCATTTACTTTCCATACAAGAAAAATATATTTTTCCTTGTTTCCTAAATAATTCTTCATAATACTTGAGTTTTTACTTTAGTACACAAATATTTACAAAAAATTAAAAAAATTACATTTATTTTAAATAATATTTTGAAGATGTGATTTTAAAATCAGTTAACCAGTATAAAACAAAATCTATAAAATCTAATTGGTTGAATAGTTTTTAATAACAAAAACTAATTTCAAAATTTTATGTAAACTGAAATAAAATAATTATTTTAAAATATTATCTATATTAAAATGGAGGGATTAATCGACGTGCATGAGCTAACATTAACAAGTAAATAAATCAAAATTAGGAGGTGAATATTTAAACAAAGTTTTTAAAAATTGATTTATGTTGTAGAAAAAGTGTTTTATGATTATCTAGAAAAAACACTGGGTTTTAAATATTTTCGAGTAAGAAAAACAATACAAGAACGAGCTATTGTTATTTTGTAATTTTTCTACTCATCAATCTATTTTTATTTGTATAATTTGAACTTCTTTTAACCTGTGGGCCGAGCAGTAGCCGTTGTGCATGTTGTTTTCACGTATAAATTATACAATGGGCCGAAAACATCACAATGGGCCGAGCAAATGTAAATATTCTTACCTGTTGTTACCATGTCTCTGTCGGAAATGTAATTACCAAATCAGCACACCTGTCGTCGTTGACAGATTCCGAGAAAGACAATAAAATAAAAAACCCTATGAACAGTCTCCCCCTCTCTCTTTGCCTTCCTTCTTCTCCGATTCTCCTTCTTTGCAGATTAACATCAATGCTTTGCATTGAAGGCTGATTCGAGTGGTGAAGTCGTAGGAGAGATCTCGTGATGGATTCTGCTATTGAGATTAGTTCCGGTAGTAGTAGTAGCAGTGGTAGTAGTGGTAGTGATGACGAGGTGTCTGAGCCCACTAGAACCAGGAGAAATACCGCGTGGCTCTATGGTACTTACTATACTCTCTCTGCTCTCTCTCTGTCTCGGTTAGGTTAAATTTGGTAGCTTTAATGGATTGGAGAGTAATCTAACCTCTTTGACTTGTAGGTAGTCGTAGCTTCCCTCAAAGGGGTTCCTCTGAGGTTCATACTCAAGCTTCTAGCAGTGGTGCCCCATATCAGCCAAGAGACTCGAGAGCTTCTAATGTTTCTGGTGTGGATAATGAGAAGCTGCCTTCTCAACAAGCCTTGAAAAGAACCCTTCCACCTTCTTTTAATCCGCCTCCTGCTCCTTCAAGAAGTGCTAACAGTGTAAGTCACGGCAACAAGGCGGATGATGTTAGTCCAGCTGTAGGTAACAAGAATACTACTCAAGCTTCTCGCAGTGGTGCACCACCGAGTTATCTGCCAAGAGACTCTTCAACATTTACAAGGAATGATGAGAATGTTGCTAGCTCTAGTGTTTCCGGTGTGAATGATAAGAAGCTGCCTGCTCAACAAGCCTTGAAAAGAACCCTTCCGCCCTCTTTTAATCCATCAAGAAACGGGGCGGATTATAGTAGTCCAGCTGCGTCAGCTTTAGGCAACAAGAATACTTTTGGCGAGGGTTACTACCGTGGAGCTCATGCTGAGATTGGAATTCAGCGTGGCGTGAATGGGGTTAGGATCCTGCCTCCATCTATGACGCATGGAGCATCTGCTTCTCCTTTGCATTATGGTGGTCAAAGTGATCCAATTCACAGGGTTGTTGGGATTGTTGAGGACAGGAATTCTGAGAACGATGAGCGGCTCATCTATCAAGCTGCACTACGGGTATTCATCCTATACTCAAGTCTTTTCTTATGGATTGACTTCAACTCGTAGGCTTAGCTGCTCTTTTGTGCTTGCATGTCTTTTCTTCCTTGTACCAGCTTTACAGTTGCCTGGCTCTGTTAAATCCTTTGATTTGATTACAGCAGTGAGCGAATATGAATCAATAAGTAACCCTAAATTCGGCTCATTTCTTTTTGGTTAAATATTCATGGTGCATTGTACATTTTCTCTGGTTTCCCATTGATGCTTGTGTCATACCACCATGCTGAATCGATTCAGTTTCAGTCTGAAGTGTCCGACTTAATAGTAGTTGTACAATGATCTTCATTACTTTTCATGTTTGAGAAAGAATGATCTTTTAGTTCATTGACTGTGTATAGCATCATTCATCTTCGTGGTGCATCATAAATATGTTGGCAGCTTGGTGTTTTGCCATTAACAACCTGATATTAGATTGCATCATGTTAAGTACATTTATTTTATAATAAAGTATGTTGATCCTGCAGGATTTGAATCAATCCAACAACGAGATGGATCTAATTCCTGGTACCCTTTCAGTTTCTCTGATGAGGCATCAGGTATTATCATGTTTGTAATGTACCATTTAGTGGCCTTTGAATTTGGCGTGTGTACTAAATACTATTGCTTTCAGAAAATCGCATTGGCATGGATGTTTCAGAAGGAAACAAGTAGTTTGCACTGTTCAGGAGGGATATTAGCAGATGATCAGGTCACATATAATTTAATTTTGCACAATTTATATCTGTGATTCGGTATCTGTGATTCGGTTTCCCTGAAGCTATGAAAGGTCTATTTTTGCAGGGACTTGGTAAGACAGTCTCGACGATTGCTCTTATCTTGAAGCAAAAGTTTGAGTCACAAATAAAGTCTGAAATTTCAAGCAAGCAAGAGGCTGAAATCTTGGACCTGGATGCTGACGATGAGTCAGAAGCTCCAAAGCATGAAAGTGAAAGTGATGTGAAACCAGAGGTCAAGGTTTCAAGCAACAGTGAGACCACGGTTAAGAGTGCTGGTGATAATGATGGGAATGGCAGTTCAGTGAAGGGGAAAGCCAAAGTTGAAGGAGCGAGTACTCTGAAACGGGAATTTAACAGAAAGAGGCCAGCTGCTGGTACATTAATTGTTTGTCCAGCGAGTATTGTGAGGCAGTGGGCAACAGAGCTTGATGAGAAGGTTTCTTATGAATCCAAACTTTCTGTTTTGATCTACCATGGTGGTTGTAGGACCAAAGATCCTGTTGAATTGGCGAGATATGATGTGGTTGTCACAACTTACGCCATTGTGACCAATGAAGTTCCCAAAGAGTCATTGGTGGAGGATGATGAAGATGATGAAAAGGATAACAAAGGTCTCGCCCCTGGCTTCTCTAACTACAAGAAACGTAAAGATGCAGCGGGTACAAGTAAGAAGAGTAAGAAAAGAGGTAGAAAAGGCATGGATGATTCTTCTTTTGACTCTGATTGTGGTGCTCTGTCAAAAGTTGGGTGGCTCAGAGTAGTTCTAGATGAAGCTCAGACAATCAAGAATCATAGAACTCAAGTGGCAAGAGCATGCTGCACTCTTCGAGCCAAAAGGAGGTGGTGTTTGTCTGGAACGCCAATACAAAACACCATTGATGATCTGTATAGTTACTTCAGGTTCCTTAGGTATAATCCATATGCCGTGTACAAGTCATTCTACCATACAATCAAGGTTCCAATTTCCAGAAATTCTCTTAATGGTTACAAGAAGCTTCAAGCTGTTCTAAGGGCTATAATGCTGCGCCGTACCAAAGGTACTCTCACCATCTCTCTATTCTTGTTTGCTTTTCGTAGCTGTGACGGATTTGATGATTTCTGCTGAGTATCTTCTGTTCTGATATACAGAAACATTGCTTGATGGGCAACCAATAATCAATCTACCTCCAAAGAAAATTAATCTGAAAAGGGTGGACTTTTCGGTGGAGGAGCGGTCTTTCTACAAGAAGCTTGAAGCAGAGTCACAATCACAGTTCAAGGTTCTCCTTTTTTTCCCTCCACAATTTATCAGTTCATACTTCGGAATTTTCTTTGGAAATCATTTTCTGAGTGTTTCTTCTGTCAGTGAATCAAACATTAACTCGTGTACTTGTGCCTGATAAGATGATATTTCACATTTTCTGCAGGCATATCAAGCTGCAGGGACTTTGAGCCAAAACTACGCCAATATTCTTCTGATGCTTTTGCGTCTACGCCAAGCTTGTGACCACCCACAACTCGTGAAGGGATATAACTCAGATCCTGTTGGAAAAGAATCAAGAGAAGCAGTTAAAAGACTCCCTAGGGAGGCTCGAATCAATTTGCTCAAACGTTTAGAGTCATCATCTGCCATCTGCAATATCTGTAATGTAAGTGCAGATTCACTTAGGGCTAGGAATATCGTGTCCTCAGTTTCAGTATTCTCTAGTCCTTAGGCTAGTTCTGATCTCTTATTAATATTCTGTTACCTGTTTATCTGCAGGATCCACCAGAAAACCCTGTTATTTCGCTCTGTGGCCATGTATTTTGCTATCAGTGTGTTTCAGAACACATCAATGGAGATGAGAACGTGTGCCCTGTAAGGAGATGCAGAGAAGACTTTGGGCGTGATGTTGTGTTCTCTAAATCTGCCCTTAGAAATTCTACCACTAATGATTCAGGCTCTAGTTCTTCACAGAACAAATCATTTTCTCAAAAAAGCGAGTTTAGTTCGTCAAAAATCCAAGCTGTCCTGGATATTCTGCAGTCGCTCTCCAAACAAGGCAGACGAAACTCAGCCCAGCATGGTCGAAACCCTTCTTCCTCACAGCCACATGAAGATGACGACGATGTAACCATTGTAGAGCCAACGACTCTTCACTCATCTTCACCTAGCCAGGGGCCAATAAAGACAATAGTGTTCTCTCAGTGGACCGGTATGCTTGACTTGGTTGAGGCGAGTTTTGTTGAAAATGGTATAGAATTCAGAAGATTAGATGGTACAATGAGTCTTGCAGCAAGAGACAGGGCTGTAAAAGAATTCAGCAAAGTTCCACGTGTAAGTGATGTGCATACAATCTACTTGTTATTTCTCTGAAACATAGAATGTTCGTGGAATATGTTTCTGAAGCTCTCTAACAGTGAAAAGTCTATAAAACAGGTAGAGGTGATGCTGATGTCGCTAAAAGCTGGAAACCTTGGGTTGAACATGGTAGCTGCATGTCATGTTATACTTTTGGATCTTTGGTGGAATCCAACAACCGAAGACCAAGCTGTTGACCGTGCACATCGTATTGGACAAACTCGGCCTGTTAGTGTAACTCGTGTCACTATAAAAGATACCATTGAGGATAAAATTTTGTCTCTTCAGGTATTTGAGTTCCCTTAGTTTCCTCTTCATATTATATTTATAGTAAGTCCAGCATTATCATTGTCTTTTTTTAATTTATCAGGAAGATAAAAGGAAAATGGTTGCATCTGCGTTCGGTGAAGAACATGGTGGAAGCTCTGCAACTCGACTGACAGTAGATGATCTCAAACATCTTTTTATGGCGTAGACCAACTGGTTCTCTGCGCCACTTGTAGCCGTATAATGGCTGCTTGAATTAGGTTGCATAGTACTATTAATATTGGAGATTATGCCCCAGCGTTTTTTTTTTGATCAAGAAGAAACCTCTAAGCTGCTTTTGTAACTGAAACTTCAATGCTGTGGCTCTCCTTAGGATTTCGTGTTTTGGGTTTTGTGAGGCTTGTGTCTCGAAGGTGCATTGACTGGAAGCATATGCCATTATGTAAATAACTAAATCGTTTCACGGTATATATACCTCGTAGAAGTTTAACGGTAAAACCAAAGGATCAGATGATCTTTTTCTTCTTACCATTAACAGTTTGTGAGGTGTTCATTGGCAAGAGTAAATGATTTGTTCTGTGAAGAATGCTTGTTATTTACTCTTGCCAAGGATCAGTGATACCATAATCTTTTTCTTCT
>NC_079515.1:35677076-35700363 GCF_000801105.2 Raphanus sativus | reverse complement strand
TCTGAGAACGATGAGCGGCTCATCTATCAAGCTGCACTACGGGTATTCATCCTATACTCAAGTCTTTTCTTATGGATTGACTTCAACTCGTAGGCTTAGCTGCTCTTTTGTGCTTGCATGTCTTTTCTTCCTTGTACCAGCTTTACAGTTGCCTGGCTCTGTTAAATCCTTTGATTTGATTACAGCAGTGAGCGAATATGAATCAATAAGTAACCCTAAATTCGGCTCATTTCTTTTTGGTTAAATATTCATGGTGCATTGTACATTTTCTCTGGTTTCCCATTGATGCTTGTGTCATACCACCATGCTGAATCGATTCAGTTTCAGTCTGAAGTGTCCGACTTAATAGTAGTTGTACAATGATCTTCATTACTTTTCATGTTTGAGAAAGAATGATCTTTTAGTTCATTGACTGTGTATAGCATCATTCATCTTCGTGGTGCATCATAAATATGTTGGCAGCTTGGTGTTTTGCCATTAACAACCTGATATTAGATTGCATCATGTTAAGTACATTTATTTTATAATAAAGTATGTTGATCCTGCAGGATTTGAATCAATCCAACAACGAGATGGATCTAATTCCTGGTACCCTTTCAGTTTCTCTTATGAGGCATCAGGTATTATCATGTTTTAATGTACCATTTAGTGGCCTTTGAATTTGGCGTGTGTACAAATACTATTGCTTTCAGAAAATCGCATTGGCATGGATGTTTCAGAAGGAAACAAGTAGTTTGCACTGTTCAGGAGGGATATTAGCAGATGATCAGGTCACATATAATTTAATTTTGCACAATTTATATCTGTGATTCGGTATCTGTGATTCGGTTTCCCTGAAGCTATGAAAGGTCTATTTTTTGCAGGGACTTGGTAAGACAGTCTCGACGATTGCTCTTATCTTGAAGCAAAAGTTTGAGTCACAAATAAAGTCTGAAATTTCAAGCAAGCAAGAGGCTGAAATCTTGGACCTGGATGCTGACGATGAGTCAGAAGCTCCAAAGCATGAAAGTGAAAGTGATGTGAAACCAGAGGTCAAGGTTTCAAGCAACAGTGAGACCACGGTTAAGAGTGCTGGTGATAATGATGGGAATGGCAGTTCAGTGAAGGGGAAAGCCAAAGTTGAAGGAGCGAGTACTCTGAAACGGGAATTTAACAGAAAGAGGCCAGCTGCTGGTACATTAATTGTTTGTCCAGCGAGTATTGTGAGGCAGTGGGCAACAGAGCTTGATGAGAAGGTTTCTTATGAATCCAAACTTTCTGTTTTGATCTACCATGGTGGTTGTAGGACCAAAGATCCTGTTGAATTGGCGAGATATGATGTGGTTGTCACAACTTACGCCATTGTGACCAATGAAGTTCCCAAAGAGTCATTGGTGGAGGATGATGAAGATGATGAAAAGGATAACAAAGGTCTCGCCCCTGGCTTCTCTAACTACAAGAAACGTAAAGATGCAGCGGGTACAAGTAAGAAGAGTAAGAAAAGAGGTAGAAAAGGCATGGATGATTCTTCTTTTGACTCTGATTGTGGTGCTCTGTCAAAAGTTGGGTGGCTCAGAGTAGTTCTAGATGAAGCTCAGACAATCAAGAATCATAGAACTCAAGTGGCAAGAGCATGCTGCACTCTTCGAGCCAAAAGGAGGTGGTGTTTGTCTGGAACGCCAATACAAAACACCATTGATGATCTGTATAGTTACTTCAGGTTCCTTAGGTATAATCCATATGCCGTGTACAAGTCATTCTACCATACAATCAAGGTTCCAATTTCCAGAAATTCTCTTAATGGTTACAAGAAGCTTCAAGCTGTTCTAAGGGCTATAATGCTGCGCCGTACCAAAGGTACTCTCACCATCTCTCTATTCTTGTTTGCTTTTCGTAGCTGTGACGGATTTGATGATTTCTGCTGAGTATCTTCTGTTCTGATATACAGAAACATTGCTTGATGGGCAACCAATAATCAATCTACCTCCAAAGAAAATTAATCTGAAAAGGGTGGACTTTTCGGTGGAGGAGCGGTCTTTCTACAAGAAGCTTGAAGCAGAGTCACAATCACAGTTCAAGGTTCTCCTTTTTTTCCCTCCACAATTTATCAGTTCATACTTCGGAATTTTCTTTGGAAATCATTTTCTGAGTGTTTCTTCTGTCAGTGAATCAAACATTAACTCGTGTACTTGTGCCTGATAAGATGATATTTCACATTTTCTGCAGGCATATCAAGCTGCAGGGACTTTGAGCCAAAACTACGCCAATATTCTTCTGATGCTTTTGCGTCTACGCCAAGCTTGTGACCACCCACAACTCGTGAAGGGATATAACTCAGATCCTGTTGGAAAAGAATCAAGAGAAGCAGTTAAAAGACTCCCTAGGGAGGCTCGAATCAATTTGCTCAAACGTTTAGAGTCATCATCTGCCATCTGCAATATCTGTAATGTAAGTGCAGATTCACTTAGGGCTAGGAATATCGTGTCCTCAGTTTCAGTATTCTCTAGTCCTTAGGCTAGTTCTGATCTCTTATTAATATTCTGTTACCTGTTTATCTGCAGGATCCACCAGAAAACCCTGTTATTTCGCTCTGTGGCCATGTATTTTGCTATCAGTGTGTTTCAGAACACATCAATGGAGATGAGAACGTGTGCCCTGTAAGGAGATGCAGAGAAGACTTTGGGCGTGATGTTGTGTTCTCTAAATCTGCCCTTAGAAATTCTACCACTAATGATTCAGGCTCTAGTTCTTCACAGAACAAATCATTTTCTCAAAAAAGCGAGTTTAGTTCGTCAAAAATCCAAGCTGTCCTGGATATTCTGCAGTCGCTCTCCAAACAAGGCAGACGAAACTCAGCCCAGCATGGTCGAAACCCTTCTTCCTCACAGCCACATGAAGATGACGACGATGTAACCATTGTAGAGCCAACGACTCTTCACTCATCTTCACCTAGCCAGGGGCCAATAAAGACAATAGTGTTCTCTCAGTGGACCGGTATGCTTGACTTGGTTGAGGCGAGTTTTGTTGAAAATGGTATAGAATTCAGAAGATTAGATGGTACAATGAGTCTTGCAGCAAGAGACAGGGCTGTAAAAGAATTCAGCAAAGTTCCACGTGTAAGTGATGTGCATACAATCTACTTGTTATTTCTCTGAAACATAGAATGTTCGTGGAATATGTTTCTGAAGCTCTCTAACAGTGAAAAGTCTATAAAACAGGTAGAGGTGATGCTGATGTCGCTAAAAGCTGGAAACCTTGGGTTGAACATGGTAGCTGCATGTCATGTTATACTTTTGGATCTTTGGTGGAATCCAACAACCGAAGACCAAGCTGTTGACCGTGCACATCGTATTGGACAAACTCGGCCTGTTAGTGTAACTCGTGTCACTATAAAAGATACCATTGAGGATAAAATTTTGTCTCTTCAGGTATTTGAGTTCCCTTAGTTTCCTCTTCATATTATATTTATAGTAAGTCCAGCATTATCATTGTCTTTTTTTAATTTATCAGGAAGATAAAAGGAAAATGGTTGCATCTGCGTTCGGTGAAGAACATGGTGGAAGCTCTGCAACTCGACTGACAGTAGATGATCTCAAACATCTTTTTATGGCGTAGACCAACTGGTTCTCTGCGCCACTTGTAGCCGTATAATGGCTGCTTGAATTAGGTTGCATAGTACTATTAATATTGGAGATTATGCCCCAGCGTTTTTTTTTTGATCAAGAAGAAACCTCTAAGCTGCTTTTGTAACTGAAACTTCAATGCTGTGGCTCTCCTTAGGATTTCGTGTTTTGGGTTTTGTGAGGCTTGTGTCTCGAAGGTGCATTGACTGGAAGCATATGCCATTATGTAAATAACTAAATCGTTTCACGGTATATATACCTCGTAGAAGTTTAACGGTAAAACCAAAGGATCAGATGATCTTTTTCTTCTTACCATTAACAGTTTGTGAGGTGTTCATTGGCAAGAGTAAATGATTTGTTCTGTGAAGAATGCTTGTTATTTACTCTTGCCAAGGATCAGTGATACCATAATCTTTTTCTTCTTACCACTAATGATGCCATAGCAAGCATTCTCTACAGCTTGCACGTCTGTTTTGGATATCTTGAGCATCTATGTATGTTCTTTGATGGTTCTTTGTTTGAAGCTGATGAGGATTGTTCCCAAGTATTTGACTCGACCAACCAAATATACAGTGGTGGGGCTTTTTATTGATTAAAAACCCTATGAAGGAAGACTATGGGACCTCTTTTATTTATGACTTTTCTGCCCTTTAGTCATTTCTCTTTTTCTTTTTCCAAGTTAGTGTGAAAAGAATTGCCTTGTGTTTGTTGAATTTTCAAGGCATCCAACGGTAAGCAAGTTTAAAACAGAAATTTGAATATTTGATTTTTGAGGTTATACAAAGTACCAATAAATTATGCATGATAAATAAAAGCATTCAAGAGAGAAGTGAATTATGTATCGCCCAGTTACAAGTAAGAAGCTAAAGTGGCCTCAAGAACAATTTCCTATAATTGCTTCCATCATTTGATCTTAAACCTAACACTCTTAAAATAACTTGTGGTTTCGCAGAAATCAATATGTTGGCCAATGTCTTCGTCGGTTCTGGACTAATGATTACTTTAACAGAAGAGACTATAAATCTTACAGGGCTTCTAAGGTAAAGAAGAAGATGTTGTCAGAGAATCGCCGCCTTAACGCATTACCGACTCTTTTACAAAGGAACGGCCTGCCGAGCTGCAAAACCACAAATATTAAGCATTGATAGAACACAGAAAACTTGAAAAGGGGTAGTAAAGGAGTGGGTTGGTACTACTCACGAATATTCGAAGTGGATGTTCATGAATCTCCGGTTCTCTTTACTTTGAGAAAGGGTAACAGAACCTTCAATGACTTGGTCTTGCTCTACGTCTATTGGGTCATAGAAATATACAATCGTCTGTCCAACAAAAGTGGTTCAACACCAAATCGTCACAAAGTGTAAGCTTACACTAGTTTTTTTTTTAAATAAGAGACAGATATCAAGTTTATAGTATCACTGGATCTTCTTAATATACGACCCAGTCCTTCTGATCTTAACCAAATTTAGATGATTTACAGAAAAGTAAACCTAGCAAAAATGGAAGTATATGCAAAAAGATGGTCTTACTTGTTGCCAATGCGTTGGAGGAGCCTCGGGAGAGGTGGACAACACGAGGGCATCACTCGGATTACTCCGCTTCTTCTGATTCCCTTCTCTGGAAGGACTCACTGATGAAGAACCACTAGCAACACTTATTCCACTAGAAGTCTTCGCAGGCGAAGAGGCTGGTCCGCTGAACTCAACGTCAAACCAAAATCCAAAACCATGCATAGGAGCTACAAGAAGACAAGGAAAAAGCCTCAGAACAGAAAGGAAACAAGACTAACGTCTCTGTAAGTTGCACAAAACGCATATACATTTGATAAAAGGAAAAGTGAAAATACCTCTCATCATTGACTTGAATTTATATCTTGCAGTAACGGAGTCTAGCTCTTGGATTTTTATTGTTTGACAGTCTATATGTTTAACCTGCATGATATATGCTCCGTGTGAAATAGAGCGGGTGGTCTGGTCTTTGATCATTTACTTTTGTAATAAAACGGATATGATATCACTCTGTAGCAGAGTTAATATAGCTGAGAGCCCAAAGAGATTGAAGGTAACAAGCAGTCAGGGAACAAGGAAATACCACTTCTGGCCATGTTAGAACGTTCTCTCCTGATATGGACTCCACGCTAGGTTCTTCAAATGCACACTGTTTAGCTAACTGCATCATTGCAGACACTGCAAACAACATCAAACATCATTAGGGAAACCTTACTGTGAGATGCTTCTTTTCACTTTATCATCTAGTACAAGTTCCCCAACATAAAGGTAAGTGAGAAGCATACATTTCAATTCACCCTTATGATCAAGTAATACCATATGTTTACTCCTTAAGCTAAGGATCAGGACTATCAAAGCCATAAATGCTATCATGATCACTTAATTTTATCAGTCTGATCTGTCTAGGAAATAAAAAAACTCTCGGCCAAGGATGATGTGGGATATGTCGAGCTTATTAGAAACATCACATCCACATTAGATTGAGAAATAATTAGTCAGTTTTAGCTAGTATACTAGTCAAATTAACATAGTCTCAACGTTCAAGTTGATATAATACTTACTATCAATCCCATAAACGTTGCGCCAAAAATCAATGCTATGACTGTATCTGTCAGGGTGTGATATAGGTGCCATGTACAACTGTCAACAGAAAGTAATTAACAAAATATCAAATGTTGTCTTGTTTCAAAAATTCATTACGGCATACTGTGATATAGTATTTAAAGGGATCTAAATCATACTGTTGCATGTGATGGGAGAATTAAACCTCCAGGCTTCAACCAGCGATCTCTAGCTGTAATAACACTTCCCAGCATACTCTAAATCACGTCAAAAAGGAATAATAGAGAATGAGAGACCAGGGAGAATTAAGGAACAGTAATAATTCGGTACAAGATTAAAAAATAAGGAATAACCTCATACAAGAGCATGTAGCCCATCCACTCTGAAATTATTACATCAACCTCCTCGTCGATTTCAACATCCTGGAGAACATTACAACAAAAGAAGAATTACTACAGAGTACAGAATGAAGGTTTGCATACAAACTTTATTGTTGCACCCAACTAATCTCTCAAATAGCGATGTAGATGTATAGACAATCCCAAGATCTCTGTTACATTCATATATTTCGTACCTTTCTGGATAATGTATAATGACACTAATTAATCTTTTTGCAACTTATATAGACATCAACCTTAAGCAATATCTAATATAGCATGGCAAGACGAACTCCGGATTTATAACAGATAAGATTTTACCTCCACTCTCCCATGCAAAACAATGACCTTGTCAGATAAACCGTTGGCTTTTACAACTTCCTTTGCCTGGTGATATTAGGAAAAAGGTTGAATCGATTAGTGCGACTCACGAAAGCATTTTAATTGTGATAGGGAGCAAAAACAAACGAAATCATATGCAGAGCTAAAACATAAGACTCGTAATGTTTTGATGAAATTACATAATTCCAAAACCAATTCAAATGTAGTATAAAAATGCACAGATAGAGGCTAAAGACGATAGATATATGATGAGAGAAATCATTAATGCACAAGGTACATGGTAAAGGAAACATCTGGAGTAATACCTGGACTGCAATATCACTTGCATCTACAGCATATACCTGCACGAAGATTTAATTACGTAAGAAACACATTACAGACAACATACACATGTAGGAAAAAAAAACTAAATTTTTACAAGGCTCAATAATAAAATAAAGTTGGTGTGTCCATACAATACATAATGCATACATACCCGTTTAGCACCGGCTTGAGCACAGAAGATTGAAAGGATGCCTGTTCCACAGCCAACGTCCACCACAACCTGTTACAAGCAATCGAGAAAGCAAAAACTAAAACCACAGTCCCAAAGTTATATCCTTTTCTTCAATACCATTAGCGAAACATGGAGAGAGTAATTACCTTGCCTTGGATGAAGCTCTGATGCTGCATTATAGCTTCCTTATAAGTTTCCGTCCTAGCCCGATCCTGAGTTTCAACGACATTCAACAAAGCAAGCAAGTTCAAAATCCAAAATCACAGCAATGATTTAACAAGATTAACAGTCAAAAATCAACTTAATTTGATAATCAAAAGAGAGTACCTTGATCATCTCTTCGTGTATCCCGACGTGAGCGTACGAATGAAAATAGGCAACGTCGAAGTCGGTGCAAGGCGGAGGAGATTTCTGAGTCTCGAGTTGCTTCTGCTCCCCGAGCTCATCGGAAACCCTAACCCCATTGTTGAGACCGCCTCTAGAGTCGTGAGCTACACCGCGACTGCGCCTCTTGGCTCTACCAAAAGAGCTGAGGCCACCGGGGAGTTGCTTCTCTGGCCGCTCAAGCTCATGGTGGTGGTCGCCGTTGAAACCGTTGCTGTAATCGCCGCCAGATTTCATATTTTTGGTTAAAACACCAGAGAGAGTAGAGAGACCTGCTCTTGACGACGCTTGACGACGACTGTTTGTAAAACTCTAGTAAACAAAGGATCCTCCTCCTCTTTCTTATTAATTAAAATCTTACCTTAGTTTTTTCCTGCTTTTACATTTTAACCCCCTTTTGGGTACTTTCATTAGCTTTGCAAATTAAAGAGTCTATATAGGAATAAAATAATATCTTCCACCAGAGACAAAAAGAAACATTTTTTCATGATTAGGTTGGAGAGAAAAACTTGATGACAAAAAGATAAAGAGAAGCTGGGGTCAATTTCAGACGGTATTTTTCTTTTCTTTGTTTCTTCTGCTCATGTGACAAATGCAAGTAAATTACGATTTATCAAAAATAGGAAAAGCATGAGGAAAATTTGACTTCGTTTAGTATCTAAAAAGTGCAAAGGATTATCCCATTGAAAGAGGGGGAAGCAGAAAAACGAATTTGAAATCTTGTTCGGTACAAACGCTAAATACCAAAAAAAAAAAAATTACAAAAAAGAAAGGTAGAAGAAAAACCGGTGGGTGCTGCAAACGCGGACAAAAAACACACTAATAAAAGAAAAGTTTTTGAGCTTTTGGATTGGTTTACTCATCGCCTTGGCCATCTTCCTTCACCAGTTTGATCATGTCGTCGATTCTCAGTATCGTAATTGCTGCCTCTGTTGCAAACTGGGGGTCACACATAACAAAAACATAAAGCTTCAGAAGACATCATTCGATTTTTATAAAAATCTAGTCTCAGGTCAAAATGCTTCTTCACCTGGATAATTTTCACTTTGCTCATCGCTGGTTCGATCACTCCTGCTTCCAAATTGTTACGGACTATTCCGTTTACAAGGTCAAGTCCCATGCTGCATTTTGTGTGTGTGTTTCCCAACAATAAAGCCAATGAGAAAAGAAAAACATTTTCAATGGGAAAAGACAAACAGTAATACTGCCTTATTGTTACCTTGAGTAGTGCTTCTTATCAGCCTTGGTTTGTGCGGTGTGGTGGTATGCTCTTAGTTTAGCTACCAACTCGGTGGCATCCTTGGCGGCGTTTACAGCAAGCACCTGTAAATATAAGATAATAATTGTTGACCAGAGCAAAAGAAAGTTTTTCATAAAATATTTGATGAAATAGGTTTGTATTTGTAGGTGGCAGGCACCTTAGGTATAACCAATAACGCCTCTGCAAATTCAGCAATTGCCAATTGTTCCCGAGAGCCCAAGGTTGTAGCAAGGTGCTCCAGATACACAGACAATGCTGACTCAACTGCACCTCCACCCGCAACCACCTGTTTGATGCGTAAAACCAAGAAATGGTGTGATCATTATATTACCAAATGCAAGGAGCTTCTCTAAAAGGGATATTTACCGTGTTGGACTCGAGGGTCCTCTTGACAATACACAAAGAATCGTGCAGTGCTCTCTCCATCTCATCAAGCATGTAGTCATTTGCACCTCTCAAGATCAAGGATACCTAACAGACCGACAAAGAGTTTATTATGTATGTCACTAACAAAGCTAGACTGAACTTTGTGAGCTTTTTAATAACTTTCGGTATAACTTCAAATGAAAATATATGATGAATTTTGTGTAGTAGTGTTAACAATTTATGTAAGATCTCAAGTAAAGAGATAATTGCATACCGCACTGCTGGTTTTGGTTCCCTTTATCAATACAACATCGTCATCCGCAATTCTCTCCTCCACAACTTCATCTGCCGATCCAAGGTGTGCCGGATCAAACGTTTCTTCGCCCTCCATGTCAGCAAAAGTGGTGACCTAAAACAAAGAACAAGGATATTAGTTAAAAAAAATTTCAAGTTTCTTAATCGCATTTAAGTTTTTGACACTTGGTTATAATGCTTATAATACTGAAGGGTATAGCTGAAAATGTACCAGCGTTGCTCCTGTTGCCTTAGCAACATGGCGCATGTCTTCTTTGCGAACACGCCTAACAGCAATAGCTCCTGCCTCTACAAAGTACTGTAATAAAAGCAAATGAAATGAGAAGCCAAAAAATTTCAATAACTTTTGATGAATCAAAAGAAAGACTCGAGTACTTCAAAACTGAGTAATGCGTAAAGGTAGAGAGAAACTTATTGGTCTCCAGTCCAATCTTACCTTCAGTGCCATGTCGTCAATTCCCTTCGTTGTCAGAATAACATTGGCCCCAGCTTTAAGAAGTTTCTCTATCCGCTCTTTTGTCATGTCAGCTTCTCTGTGAAACAAATATTCAGTAACATATTTACAAACCCTCTGTATGGAAGATGGATGACATAAGCAGTGCAATAGAGCCAGATATCTCAAGCTTCCTCTATCCCGCAAAATCCGTTAGGATCAAGAGAGCAAAACCGATTTACACTTGTAGAGAACAAAATTACGTAGTCTGAATGAAAGGAATTCATGGAAAATTACCTTTGACGGATTTTTTCAAGTTCTCGTGGATCGTTAACAACAACTTGGACACCGAGCTGCATTTTTGTCTTCTGAAGATTGAAGTCAAGGCAAGCAATCTTGGCTGGAGACACTCGTAGTGGCATCCCTTGGGCAGCGCGGCCAGTGTTGAGTGCATATCCATTCAACAAATAGCTGTCTCGGGCACTTTGTCCATGAGCTTTCAGAATATTGATCCCCTACAATGTAGTAAGCAGAAGTGTTTAGACATAAAGATATCATTCTGACTCAAGACGCTATGTTAAGTATAAGCAGAGACCTTAATAGGGTATTTTATCTCCCCTCGCTGATTTGTCATCTTCACTGACAGAACGGCATCCACAACCTTGAAATGAAAAAAACAAAATGTCACTATAACAGTTCAGAAACGTGGAGTAATCAGGGTAGAAATTATCAACGGATCCCACACATTAGAAGTAAACTCAATAACAGGGAAGAGTGGTAAACATGGGAATTAATAACACAAGTTACAAGACTAATGTTTGAAGAAGAAAGCAAGGATGCAGTTCCACGTGTTTGAAAAGGAATGAGAAATGAAAGCATACCAAGTTGGCAAAGAAGTCGCTGTCAGAAGATATCAGTTTGGAGGACATGCTGGTTTTAGCACAGTTTATCAATGGAGATTTCCCAAGCTTTTCGACCTATAGAACGCAACAAAATTAATTAACTGAAGCCACTATAGAGAACTTACACCAATTATACTTACAGAAAAAAAAAACACGTTTAAAAGTTCACAACGTACAACTCAATTCCAGAAAGAAGATGAGAGGCGAAAATATAAAACATCAACAGCAGAAGTAACTAACCTTAGTCACCAACTTCTCATCAATGTATTTGCAAGCTTCTCTCATCGCTAGCTGTCAACAGTAACACAGATTAAGATAATGAAAACACTTGTGCAATGCATAAAGAAACAAAAGGCGCAGGCTTACCCTGTATCCACTGATGATTGATGTTGGATGTATTTTGTTCCTAACCAAATCATTTGCCCTCTGCAAAAAAAAAACACCATTAAGAACCAAGCAGTTAACTATATGACAAAAAAAAAACAAGAAAAACGAAAGACGAACCTTGAGCAACTCAGCAGCAACAATAACAACAGAGGTAGTCCCATCACCAACTTCTCTATCCTGGAGTTCAGCCAACTCGACGAGAACCTAGCCACCAAGAGAAAAGAGAGTGTAACTAATAATATTCGTAGTATAAATAAGTAAATTTTGTTAATCAAAAATCACCTTAGCAGCAGGGTGTTCGACCTCCAACATCCGAAGAATAGTAGCACCGTCGTTTGTAATGGTCACATCACCAATATCATCCACTAACATCTGACAAAAAAACAGTACAATATATATATAACTCCGATGCAAATCAAGAAACCTATGAATCCCGGTCGAATCGAATGGGAGTAAATTACCTTGTCGAGTCCAACGGGACCAAGCGAGGTCTTAACGATGTTTGAAATAGCTTGACAAGCCATCACTGTATACAATAGAGAGTAGTAGTTATTATTATATACAGAGAGGGGAACAAAAAAAGAGATAATAGAATATGGTATGAGCACAAGCCGTTGTACCGTTCTGAGTACGAACATCTTGGCCGGATTGCCTATCGCCGGAGATATCTGGATTTTGAGCGGAGATCGACATGTCCGATGAGCACGATGTAGCCCTAGATCAGAGATCAGAGATGGACAGTGAGTGAGACTCCGGCGGGTTTTTTATTAAATGTTTCAACAAGGTTTCTTCTGGGATGTGTGACCAAGCGGTGTCGTTTATAAGTTGGGCTCAAACTCCTGAGGCCCACTAGAACACCTGCTCTTAGGCTTTGCTAAATAAAAGATGAGTTACATTTCTGAACAAAGAGTTCTGATCTGCTTTGTTATGGATGGAAGATAATGGTTTTGATTGCATGGATCGAGGTTGTAATTGTGACTAAAACAAATATGTGGTTTTTTTATTGCTAATATAGGCTCTAATGATACTGCAGTGACTTTCTTCTAGGATGTCTGATCCAGTTACATTGAGGCTTTTAGAGAATCATCTTCTCTCAACCATATATATTATCACATTTTTATATAGATATATAGTGGGTCGACTATAGACTTGAGAAACGAGAGAAAAGGCGAACATAGGAAAAAGTTTCCAACCGATTCTTTTTCGTCTCCGACCGATGTTGGTGGGTTCTCTCAGCCACGGCGTCGGTCGGAATCTTAGTTTCGTTATATAGTTTCGTCTATCTAGGTATCTGTACTCGGCGTTGTACTTCCGTTCTGGGTGATTTATGACTTTGGTTTCTGGGAGAGGGTGGTTCCACCACCGCTTATCGCCAGCGCCTGACTCTAAGACGGTGCCGTATCTTTTTTGGTAGTGGTCGCCGGCTTCAGTTTTTCGGGAAAAGTTTCGAGCTGTGTGAAAAGGGTTTCCCTTACTGTGGTGGTGGCCGTGATAGGATGAGATTTCGATTTCTTCGATTGAATTTCTCTTAGGTTCAGGCCGTAAGTGTCTAACTCCGAATCTTATACCTCCAAAACAGTCGTTCGGAGTAGATTTCGGTAGTCGTGTTTCTTGTCCTGGTGATTCTGGTGGTTCTGTCTAGTTGGATTAAAGCGTCGACCTCTCGTTGGTATCAGAGTTGGTGATTTGCGATTCCGGCGAAGTTCTCGGTTCTTGGTCCGGCGGTGATCTCCAGCCAATCGAGATGACGAAGCTTCTTAATCTGCCACGCGTTTCTGTGCTGCCGCGGTTTCAACACATGGAGGTGTGCGTTGCGGTGAGCGGTGGAGGGTTTGGGTCTCGGATTTTTCCTTTGGGCTTGAAATTTTTGTTTATTGGGCTTGTATGTGTACCCGGTTTGGGTTGCTGTTTGGGCCGGTTATAGGCCTTGTAATATGGTCTTTTGATAAATATAGATATATAATTATTTTTCTTAAATTATAGATTCAAAAATAATTTGTTAATATTTTTATATTAAAGATATTATCTTTTTATATTACATTCTTTTTATTTATATAAATCATTTTATTAAACTATATACTATATATATATATATTAAAGATATTATTTTATATTAAGTTTTTTATTTATATAAAGGGAAATTCATTTTTATTAAATTATATGTTTTAATTACAGAAATACGATGTAAATTTGTATTATAGATATTGTTTTTTTGATAATAAGGTAATCTTGAAAATAAATATAAAAATAAACAAAGATATTAATATTGATATTTTAGTAATAAATTTATTCATTAAAATTATTATTATAATTAACCATTATAAGAATCAATGTGAGAGTCACACACATTTAAATTATTTGATGGCATACATATTAGAGGGTTCACACACATTTAAACTATTTTATGGCAAACATATTAGAGAGTTTGGGGTTCGAGCAATAGGAGTGAGCTTGAGAGGATGAGCCATAGTCAAGGACAGTCCTACAATAGTCTCTTCCATGTTAACCTTCTCTTCTTTGAATCTCCATTCAAATCCCTGCACCATCACTCCTATTACGGTTCCCATAAAAAATATGAGATAGATTTTCTCCAGGACAACCTCTTCTTCCACTTCCAAAAGAAATGTACCTAAGTGCTTGCTCTTTTCTCTCCTCATCTTCCAGAAACCTCTCTGGCTTAAACTCATTAGGATCTGCCCAGTAATCTGGATCTCTCATCACAGCATAAGCATTAACCACTAGAGATGTTTTCGCTGGTACATAGAACCCTCCTACCTTACACCCTTCTTGGGAGAATCTCTCGAAGATAGGCTCCGGCGGGTGCAGTCTTAGCCCTTCCTTGACCACTGCTTGCAAATAAGGGAGGTTTGGTAAATCTGTTTCTTGGATCAACCTTGTCGTCCCCACCACGGAATCCAGTTCCCCTCTCAGTCTCTCAAGAGTCTTGGGGCTTTTGATGATCTCTGCCAATATCCACGGTATTGGTATCGCCGGGGTGGTAGTGCCTGCAAATAAAAGATCCTGCATGCAGTTGCAAAACATTTTCTTAAGCATAGCAGTTTTATTTCTCAATGAAACCACTTCAATGGAAGTAATATTTACCACACAAAACGACTTGATATGATTCCTAGTGATCTTATACGCTGCATTTTCGTCTCCATAAGCTTCCAGCAACGCGTCCATCAAAGTCCTTACTTTGATGATGATGCTCTCCCTGGTTCTCTTCGTGTTCCACGAGAATCTTTTCGAGCAGTTCATTGAAGCTGTTTGAAAGAACCTTCTCTTCCTTTTTAAAAAGTGAGAGAACAAGCTTCTGTAACCATGGGGGCAACATGTTTTCCAACAAAATCTTCTTCGACAAAACATCTAACTCAGTAACTAATCCCTTGACTCTCTCCATCACATCTTCCTCGTCTGGACAACACCTCCCCATGATCAACTTGCAGATGCTGTTGTTAGTGAGCTTCAGCGCTTCCTCAAAAATCTCCACGGTCTCCTTCTTCAATGCCTTCTTAAACAAGTTATCGTAAAACTGACCTAGCTCGTCAGCACAGACTTTTTCGTGACCGCTTGAGAGCCTGAGGTCCTAGTAGGTTGGTGACAAGAACCTTCTTCATGAACCTCCAGTAATCTCCATTTGGAGCAGAGATGAAGCTGAAAGAACCAGCGAAAAGGGAAGCTTCGGTCGGAGGTAATCCGCGAGAGGAGATGTTAACGTCGTGTGCCCTGAAGATCTCATAAGCAGCTGACGCTGAGGAGACGAGGACTATGGGGGAACTAAAGATGTGGAGATAGAGAATAGAACCATACTTGGAGGAGAGTTTCTGTAAAGATCTGTGGACTAGAACAGAGAGAAGAAAGTGAAGATGGCCGATGATGGGTAGAGAAGGAGGACTAGGAGGCAAAGGAAAGTCCTTTGGTTTCCTGAAGAAGAGAGTGTAACAGAGTAGTGAGGATAAGCATAGGAAGATAAAGATGAAGCAGTTCTGAAAGTCAAGGATGATTGTTGTCATCATTTCTCAAGTCGAAAGAATAAAATGATGTGAAAAGATCAAGAAGAATGGTCTTGCACAATCTCAAATTAAAGAAAGACACCTTTGTGAAGTGTAAATCTCAGTATCCAGAATTTTAAGAAAACTTTCTTATTGACAAACATTGCAGCTTACACCATATTTATTCAACAGAGTTTGATAATAGTCCTAAACATAATTGGAATATATCTTAAAAAGATTTGTACATATATCTAAAAATTGGAAATTATATATATTTCTAAATACTCTCTCTCTCAAATAGGAGTGTGAAAATTTGTAACACCCAACTTGGATAATAACACATCAAACTGTGGTTCAAAAGTGAAAAACAGATGGAAGAAAACCCATACTATAACCATTTGGCAAAAAACTGACATCTAGGTGTCAAACTATAGAAAAAATAAAAATATTAAAAAAATTCCTTAAACATTTATCATCATTACATTCATCTTAAAAAAAAGAGGACATGGCTTTTGAAAAATGTGACATGACATTAATCTAGTTGTGACATGTATGATTTCTCTTGTATTTTTTGGCAATATTTTTTAAAATATAGTAATCGCTAATAATTCTTATATTATCATTAAAGTAAATTTTCTATATATTTAATTTATTTTTTGGCAATACTTTTGAAATATTCTAATAACAGTTAACTCATATATCTAACCATTAAATAAACCATATATCACATTAGTAAAAATAAACTAAATATAATTACAAAAATAGTTTTACATCAACTTATATATATCATATTTTGTATTAGTAAGAAAACTAAATATGATCACATATATATATTTTTTACATCAACATATGTATCATATTTTGTATATATATATATATATATATATATATATATATATATATATATATTTTTTTTTCAAATTGTTTGGAAGTGTACATTGACAAATGCAAAACTAAAGCATAGGAAGATAAAGATGAAGCAGTTCTGAAAGTCAACGATTTTTGTTGTCATCAATGCCCAAAGTCGAAAGAAGAAAGATGATGCAGAGATTTTCAATATTAAGTGGTGAGAAGTAGATTGGGATCAGAGAGCAACAAACATAAAAGAAAGACCCCTTTGGGAAGCTGCTGTGAAATAAGGAGAATATGATCACATGTAGATTGGGATCAGAGAGCTCCTCTGCTATTTTAAAATCTTCCCGCGAGAAGTAGATTGGGATCAGAGTTCTAAAAAAATGGATGTTTTAGAAGAAAAAATATTTCAAAAAGACACAGTTCTTTTATTTTCTTAATTATTAATTAGTGGCAAACTTTAAATTTCAAATAACTTAATTGTGTTTATTAAAATTCTATTGATTAAAATTATAGGAAATAATTAGTTACAAAAAATGATGCATTGATAATCGAAATTTTATATGTTTTTTATATGTGTAAAAATTATAAGACTTGCATCTTATTATAACAGAAGGAGTATGTTGTAAAGAAGCCCAAATTATTTATGAAAGCCGTTTAAGAAAAAGACTTCCATAACTCCTTTTGGCCTTTCCTTCTTATTTTTTTATTGAACAGATTTTTTGTTTCACAAAGCAAAAGGATGGATTGAGAACTAGACCACCTGAGTTGAATGTTTTAATAATCAATTTCAGTAAAAGCTTGCCTGGCTATAGCTGCCGCAAAACGTTCTCACCTCTCAAGTCTCAAGTATTGGTTGGTATTTATCAGGTTGCTTACTAAATCTCTACTTAAAATTTTCGAAGCACTATTGGTTGCTTTGTCTACCATGGACGCTATAAAGCATAGAGTGGATAAGGAAACAGTAAAGGAGCGTTTAACCTGGTTCGACCAAGAGTTTGAGCATAAAAATATCTAAATAGTAGGTTGGTATTCCATTTGAACCCACACCTATCTGTGAGTGGGTGTTAACTTTAAAATTAGATCACATGTTTTCAATCAAAAAATACGGTCACATCTCGTTTTCTAGTGTATGGTAATGGTAGTGTATGATGATTGCTTTAAAAAAGAATGATTTTAGTTACATATGTAACCAAAATATATTTATTTTTCAGTTATTTGTGTAGATCTAGAAAGAGAGCTTCATGGGTACACAAAAAGGATGGACATGAGTGTTACAAAATACATTTTTGGTCAATTGTCTTATAAGACTCTAAAATAGAATTTTCATCAAAATATCACATAAAGAAGAAAATGACTAAAAAATTCAATTATAAGAGATAAAAGATTATTATATCCTTATTTATAGATACTTAAATAAATAATAATAACATAAAATTTATTATATTGAATAATACGTTTTATAAATCTAAATTTTCTATTTTTCATAATTTTAAAATTTGAAATCAAAAATTTTCTTCTGAAACTATTTTTAAAAATCTTATTTAAAATTGTTAGTATTCATTTATTAATTTTTAAAATTCCTAAACTCCACTTCACCCCGATAAATGTAGATTAGTTAACTATATAATTATAAGTTTCTATTGACCTCTTAAATAAAATATTTTGGTTACTTTGATAATTGTAAAGCTATATTTTCGATTAAAAAATATCACTGATTTATTGTGAAATTACAATTATGAAAAGATTATGCAGACGATTTGACAACGACAATATCTACACCTAACTTTATTATCTGAGTCATCTTATGAAGATCCAGTACTGACTATATTTATTTGCACTATACTGAAGATTCCTTGTAAACATTTCTTCTTTAGTCTGCATAACTCTTTAAAAGAAAAAAAAAACTCTCTATGGTGGGAATTTCTCTATATTTTTTGTGCTATAAATAAATAACCATCACTTTGAGAAAGAATTGCAACAATGACCATGGTTGCCTATCAAAACTGCTTCATGTTCATCATCTTCTTCTCATTCCTTTGTTACTACCTCTTTTTCAAGAAACCAAGCGGGTCAAGCCGTGGCTTTGATGATCTGCCTCCGAGCCCTCCTTCTCTCCCAATCATTGGCCATCTTCACCTTCTCCTCTCTACTCCAACCCACAAGTCTCTTCAGAAACTCTCATCCAATTATGGACCTCTCTTCCATCTCCGCATCTTCAACATTCCCATGGTCATCGTCTCTTCTGCCTCCGTGGCTTATGAGATCTTCAAGGCCCCTGACGCCGACATCTCCTCTCGTGGCCCTCCTCCCATCGACGACTCTCTTTTTGCAGGATCTTCAAGCTTCATCTCCTCTCCCTATGGAGATCACTGGAAGTTCATGAAAAAAAGTTCTCGTCCTAAAGCTGCTCGGAGCACAGGCACTTGAGCGGTCGAGAGACGTTCGTACAGATGAGCTAGAGCGGGTCTACTCAAGGCTGCTTGATAAAGCGAGGAAGGAAGAGAGTGTTGAGATCATTAAAGAAGTGATAAATCTTACTAATAATAGCATATGCAGGATGATCATAGGGAGGAGTTGTTTCCGAGGAGAACGGTGAAGCAGAGAGAGTCAGAAGCGTGGCTAGCGAATCTCTTGCCTTGGGGAAGAAGATAGTATTGGGGTCCTTGTTGCGTCCACGGTTTAAGAATCTTGTAATGTTACTGATTAAAAAGGAAATAATGGTTGTTTCCAACAAGTTCGATGAGCTGTTCGAAAGGATTCTTGTGGAACACGAAAAGAAACAGGACGGACATCAAGAAACAGACTTGATGGAAGCGTTGTTGGCTGCTTATGGAGACGATAAGGCAGGGTACAAGATCACTAGGAACATATCAAGACGTTGTTCGCGGTACATCTTCCTCACACCACATCCATCAAGTGGTTTCATTGAACCGTGGTTGGTTATTAATAAACACGTTTTCGCAACTTTCAGGATCTTTTATTTGCAGGCACGGACGCCTCAGCGCAAGCAGCACAATGGGCAATGGCGGAGATTATTAAAAACCCTAACGTTCTCAAGAGATTGAGAGAAGAAATCGATTTGCCTTGTAGGTCAAGGCACAAGGTTGATTCATGAAACTGATCTACCAAATCTTCCTTACCTACAAGCCGTTGTCAAGGAAGTACTAAGACTGCACCCTCCGGGGACTGTCTTTGGAAGGATCTCTCAAAAAGGGTTTAGGATCAGAGAGTTCTACATACGGAGGAGACATCATTTGCTATTAATGTTTATGCTATAATGAGAGATCCTGATTACTGGGAAGATCCTGATGAGTTTAAGCCCGAGAGGTTTCTTCAAGATTCTTCAAGGACAGTTGAAGAGGAAGAGAGAAGAGAGCAAGCACTCAAGTATATTCCTTTCGGCGGCGGGAGGAGAGGCTGTCCTGGAGCAAACCTAGCTTATGTCTTTCTAGGAACTGCTGTTGGGATGATGGTGCAGGGATTTGACTGGAGAATCAAAGGAGGTGATAAAGTTATCATGGAAGAGACTGTTTTAGGACTGAGCTTGACCATGGCTCATCCTCCTAAGTTCATTCCTGTTGCTCGAACCGCAAGCCCTTTAACTTCGAAATGCTCGTGAGTCTTTGTGTTAAGTGGTCCGCAAGCTAGTTCAAGTAATAAGGGAGCTTTGTTTTTTATTATATGTTTCCGTGTGTCCAAGTCTTCCAGGTGAGTTGGTTATCTATGGTTGAGTTTGGTTTATTGTGTGAAACCGTATTGTTTTCGGTTTTAGTCTTGCCATTTTTTCTCGGTTTTATGTGGTTTATTTTAGTTTGGTCAATTGTACTGTTCAAAAGTTGTTCTTTTCCGAAAACAATAATTCGAGATGAGATAATCGCATCGGGAAAAAGAAAACCCATCAATTCTCATTTTTTTTAATAGTACAATTCTCGTATTTTTTCCATTGAGGTTCAAACATTTTTTGTCTTTTAGTGGTTAAAAGCTGCATTTTAACGAGGTTTGAGTTGAGTTATACTTCCTCGTTACTAAATAAAAATGTTATTTTGACATCTTTTACAGAGATAAAAGATTAAACAATTGAATAACATATTTTTGTTTAATAGTATACGATTTCATTTGAAATTTTGTAGCTTCAGCTTTTTTATTTACTAATTTGTATTTCTTGATAATGAATAAAAACAACTGCAGGACCAGTAGCATGTCGTGGAAATCGACAAAGAAAAAGATCGTAGATATCATTTTGTCCTCCCGACAAAAAAAATCATTTTCTCCTTTGTTTGTCTCCCAATGAAATATGTCTCACTTTGTCTTTGGCTTTTACGAATCGTATAAACAAATTATAGCACGTTTATGGTTTGATAATCAATCATCCTCCGCAACCAATAATATTCTTTTATTTCATATTAAATAACTTAAGAAAAATGAAACAAAGTAATAAAAGTTCATCAAATTATAACACATTTTTAAAAATAAAAGTAAATAAATAAATAAAAAATAGTAATAATTGCAAAAAGTTAATATTGCAACGTCATCAACAAAACACTAAACTCTAACTTTGAATCCAAACATTAAATCATAAACACTAAATTCTATGCTCTTGATAAGTCATAAATTTTAGAGTTCATGATTTATCCAAAGTTTAAGGTTTACTAATGATTATGATTTATGGTTTAGTTTTTATGATTTATATTTATATATATACTTTTTATTTAAAGTTTAATTTTTTATTTCTTCACTTAATATAAGAAAACACTACCTATTATTCATTATTTATATTAAGGCATTCTATAGTGTTCGATATTTGTATATATTTAGCGCAACAGGTTTGGATTATCAAACACATAAAACCTTTTCCAAACTCTTGTTTTCTGGCAATTTCTGAAAAGACTAAAAGAGATTCAAATATTATTCTCTAAAGCATGTTTAATAATCATGCAAAATATATAGATATACAAATTTTCTTAACACATTAAAACTTAAATCTTTATAAATCCTTCCAAATTTCATAATGAATACATCCCCTTTAATATTCACTAGATAGTGACCCGTGCGACCGCACGGATATTAATTTTCAGTTTTAGTTTTTATTTATTTGTACTAAAATAATAAATTTGCAATATTTGATCGTTTTATATTGACTAAGCTAAGAGGGGTATTTAGGTACCCACTCGAATTCAGTTAAAATCTATTCGGGTTTGAGATTTTTTGAGTTTAAAAATTCTAGCTCTATTCGGTTATTTATAAATTTTTGGTTCTGGTTTGATTCAGATCTTTTCGGGTTTGATGATCCGTTTAAACTATTTTAAAAAATTTTAAATTTATATATCTTAAATTTCCCTAAATCTAATAATAAAAATAATATAATATGTAAATTTGAGTAATGTAAGCCAAAATACCTATATTAAAAATTAAAAATTAAAAATAGGTTTAGCTTGAATATTTGGATGGAGAATAAATATATATAAGTATTTTTGGTGTTTTGATTATTGTTTATCTACTTTAGATGTTTACTTTTGACTATTGTTTATATTTCAAATATTTTAACCAACTTTAAAATAGCTTATATCTTGGATATTAACTCTAAAAATAGCTAACATATTGAAGTATATAAATATGATTTAAATACATTCGAATATCGAAATATTTTGTTCGAATAAGGTTTGGTTATGGTTCTCTAGATACCAAATGGTAAATCCGTTTGGATATTATCTAGTTTTGGTTCAAATTTGGTAATACTTTTTCGTTCAGATTTGTTAAATGAAGAGTTGATATTATAATTTCCATGAATTGTTTGTCCAATATTTTTTTTTAATTTGACATTGATTTAATGGAGAAGTTAATGAAGTGTATTTAATTCAAATTTAATTTTGGAAAACACATTAATCTAACTGGAAAAGACAAAGCATTAAAATAGGAAATATTATTTAATTATGTATTTAATTTAAATTTAATTTGGAAAACACATTAATCTAAGTAGAAAAAGACAAAACATTAAAATAGAAAACATTATTTAATGTCAGTGACATGGTAGTGTAAATAACACTGAAAACTAAGGGATATTCTATATGTGTACTTCTGTTTTAATAATATAGATATATATATATATATATATTTAAATTAAAATGTATTACATAATTATTAATAAAACATTTTAAAACATAACAATTTTATTTATTACGTTGAATAATTATATTTTGTGATTTTGATCGTCTATTATATCACAGTGTATCATATAAACAAAATCCAATATTTATAACTTATTATATTTATATATAATGACCATTATACTAATAATATATGAATAAATTATTTTATATTTTATTTATATATTATATAAATTGATTATGATGTGTGATTTTTATTTATTATTTATACCATAAATATTAAAAATATTTAACATGTAAAACGAAGTATATGGGAAATCTATTTTCGTAAATATTTGATTAAGAAAATCTATTATTTAAATTAAGAAATACATTAAATGCTTAAATCTATTATTTAAATTAAGAAAAGATAAGCATACTTAAATATAGGTTCAATAAAGACAAGTATACTTAAATATACGAAAAAGAAGCATACTTAAATATAGGTTTAATAAAGACAACTATAATTAAAGAAAATGCATTTTTTTTTATCATAAAGAAAATGCATTTACAAATCAGAAAAGACAACTATAATTAAGGAAAAATTAATTTATTTACTTCAGTGGCATTCTAATGTAAATAACTTCAAAAATTTAGGGGGTATTTTCAAAATGTACTTCTATTTTTAATAATGTAGATTTAACTGGTCTCCTCATTGGATTTTAATCAGATAGTGAATCAACACTATAAATTAGTTTATGATCCTGATGATATTTCCAAACTCAAAGTTGACTTTTAGCGACATTCATGAGATGTCGGCCAAGGCCCAAAGTATGTAAGTTACTTGACAACAGGCAAGTTTAACTGGTTACATCAAGAGTAGGACACATAAACAGCAGACTTCCAAAAACAGATTTTCAGA
>NC_079515.1:35650988-35676976 GCF_000801105.2 Raphanus sativus | reverse complement strand
TTTGACAACCAACCATATACAGATACAACTAAACAGTTGTAATAAACCAATTACTATCATTGTTACCTTTGAGATGATGTATCTGTATTTTTGTATAACCTTGTGTTGTTTTGGAGCTGCGTGTTTCTTTTTTTTTTTTGGTAATCAATTACAACGGGGTATTATGTTGTAAAATGGTTAACGATATTTACTTCTTTCAATAAAACCAAAAAATGTAGATGCGTTTTTTTTAATGATCCCGATCATCCCGGTCGTAAAAAACCCAACTCATTCCGGAGACTATGGACAAGAGCGGTTGCTTATTCTCGCCCGAGCAGATCGAACCCAAAGAACCGAATTTCCATATAACCATTGAGTTAACACTGCGTTGATAAATGAAGATACGTGTTTTTTTTATGATATCGCAACCATTTATTATTTTATTTTAATTTAAAAACTATTTACACGTTTCTGTTAACAAATTATGAAAATTACTTATATTAACAAGTTTGTAGTTAATAGTTCTCTTTTTATAAGGATTCACGTTAAATAATTATATTTACGCTATATTAAACTATTATGAATATTCATGTCTGGTAATTTTTAAAATTATATATTTTTAACGATCTGTATAATTAATAGTAAATTACATTTTCTGCGACTCCAAATTCATACATTTTACTGTAGAAGCATCATATTTTTAATCAAACTACCGAACTAAATAAAATCTACTATGTGTTTTCATAAAATAAAAAGAAATGTAAGATCTGTGTTCATGGTAAAATCTTAATTTGAAAATCACGGGATATTGGTGATACTTTTCCCTCGAAAGTAGGAAGCAAGTCTCTCGATCGATCGAAAAAAAAAAAAAAAAAAAGTCTTCGATCGAGCTTTTTAATTATTATATAAAAGTGAAAACATTAGTGTAGGAAATGAAAAAAAAAGATGGTAGGAGATGATTTTTAACCGGTTTTAGTAGATTATTACTGACAACGAATTACGTCTTATTTATAGACAATTAACTTGTTATTTGTTATTATTTCTAACAAAACAGATGTAACCATCTTAAAACAAGTGTCCACATTTCTTAGTTTTCAATTAATTCAATGTCTAATGGATTATAATTTTTTTTAAATACGTGGCTATGAAAAAGTATTAGAAAAAATAGAAGGGTTGCAGAGCATACAAGATGATAGTGAACAAACAGGCTGTAAGACATTGACATGTGATCGTAAAATTTATGCCGTAGATTATGCAACTCACCGTACCTACGCACCACGTGTGTTATCAATCAGTGACTAATTACCATTAGATTAATTCGATATTGTTAACAAATAAACAAAATATTAATTTGATTTTCCTCTTCCAGTGCGTAGGCCTCTGATCTTCATTTTTATGTGGTAGTTTGCTTTTTTTTTTGTCTCAACTTATATTAGCCAAGAATTTGTTCATACAAGGGTTTATCCATCTCCACAACAAAGTTTAACCAAAATGGTACAATAGAATACAACCTCGGGACATAATTCGAAAATGAAATAGTCTCTATAGCTACTCTATCCGCTGCCTTGTTTGCTCCCCTTTATTAATAAACCACCACATACTCTGGTACTGTCAGCAGGATTTGATGAGTGTGCTGAATGATCGGCCTCAAAACAGGCCAAATTTCCTCTTCTCCATTGATCATTTTCACCAATACCTGCGAATCAGATTCAACAATTACCTTTCGGTATTGAAAAGCTGCCATTGAGCTGACAGCCCACCTGATTGCTTCAGCTTTGCTTCTACAGCTGATCCCAGAATTGGTAATGCTCTCGCTCCTAACCAGATAACCTTTCCCTCCGCATTTCTACTAATCCAGCCAATTCCTCCTCTTCCTCACTCAAGATAACGTTACCGAGGAATGGAATGCGTACCACCATATCTTGTATGCGCTCATCACTAAGAAGCAAGGCGTGGCCAAGTAGGAGAGTATCTTAAGCGATCTCTGCATACCAAAGAGTTGAGAAATTACAGAACACAACTATACACACGTGTATGTGCTAATTCATATAACAAAAGCAAAACACACTGTAATACTTGTGCAGCAAGTATAGGAAGACGGTTTTCAAGATTCATACTAGTTAATTGTTTACACCACCATTTTAAGATTTATCAGATTCTGAAGATTTATACAGAAAACAACAGATTCAAACTTTTTAGAACAATAACAGGATAATGCCCGTATAAAACATCATCTTCGCCCTCCAAAATATAAAAGTAAAACCTATTACACATCAAAATATAAAATTTATTAGTAAAATTCATTTTTAAAATATTTATGGTCTGGTAAATCTCAAGACCGGTTTTGAAACCAATTAAGAATGTGAAATTCGAAAACTTGAATCATAAACGCAGCTTCAAACTCCAAACTATAAACACATCAGAGGGATACTCTATAAAATCTAAAAATCTTAGATTTGAATCATTTAGAATATAATCAGCTATAGAAACGTTACATGTAACAAAGCGGTTTGATCCTTATAAGAAACAGACAACTGAATCTGAAACACAGATCTGGCTCTTACAGTAACAGATCTTAACACAATCTCTATCTATCTATCTATCTATCTCACTCGTTTATATATCGTCATCATCTTCATTGTCATTATGAAACCACCGTGTCAAAGACGAAGATCGGTGCAGTGGAGATCGTATGCGCCTGCGAATAAGTCAACTCCATCCAACGGCGGAAAATTAAGATCAAACTCAAACGGCTGTTTCCTCCGCGAAGACGACGACGCTATGTCGTCTCCGTCGTCATCAACCACCGACGACGACGAATCGCAGCCGCTGCGGCAATCCTCCGTAGCCACCGGGGGAATCCGCGGATACCTCTTCGCCACGGATCTCGATCCGCCACACGATTTAACGGTGCTGCTCATGATGCTACTCGCGGGCCGACTGATTATCACCTCCTCCTCCTCCTCCTCTACGCCGTGTAACCGGTGGTCCATAAACGGATCGATCCGGTTCTGATTCCGATGATTGAGAGGAGAAGAGTCGATATGGAAGTTGGTCTTGGCCTTGGGACCACGGAGGTTACGAGCGGCAGCGTCGTAGGCGCGTGCGGCTTCCTCGGCGGAGTCGAAAGTGCCGAGCCAGACTCTGGATTTTTTCAAGGGATCGCGGATCTCGGCGGCGAAACGGCCCCAAGGTCTCTTCCTAACGCCTCTGTACCTCACGGATCCGGGAAGGGCGGGTGGGACGACGGAGGAGCCTCTCCCTTTCCTCATCGTGGAAGAAAGGTGGAACAACCAGAAGTAATGTGGTTGAGAAGAGATCTGTATGTGTCTGAAGTTGATGGATAGACGAGGAAGGAAGATGGAGGAACTCTTCAGCATAAAGCCATTTAATTATTTTTATTTTATTTATTTTATTTTATTTATTTCAGAATTACTCAAATAATTTGATTTTATAATTATTTTCTGGTTGGACCAGCTTTTTTTTTAATTTATGGCGTATTATTTTCCAAACTCCGATTCTATTTTCCTTTAACTTTTAGGGGGCTTATTGGAGTTGGAGTTTAAGAAGATTTTGAGGATTTTAAAATTTAGTGGAATTAGAGAGTTTTGTTAAATTCAAGGTTTTGATAGAGATTTAAAAGGGGGTTTTGGTAGAATTTGGTAGGATTTGGTAAGATTTTTTTTAAATATTTTAATAATAATTTTAATGGCTAAACTACAAATAAAACGTCTGTTTGTTAGATTTATATTACATACATATATAATAGAGACTTACCAATAATACTACTATATGATATAAAGAAACAAATGCATGTAATGAGACATTAGTAAATATGATGAAAAATTTGAAACGTTCTTTTAATAAAATGAAGAATTCAAACAAAAGTTCATTTCTTATTTTTCTAAAAATCCAAAATAAAATTTTACAAACTATTTCGCTTCGAACTTAGCTTCATTGTGAGTGTCTTCCTAATAAATCCTGCCAATAATGCAATAAATCATCTCACACATATCAACCAAGTAACCATTGTAATTTATCAATGTCATTGTCAACCATAAATATTTATATAAAGAAAGATTTATACCTTACTTTATGCGCATATCACCGTTGAGATCCACTAATAATAGCAGCATTCCACATATTTGAAGCAATTGTTTCTCTCCATTCATTAGCAAGTTCTCTTTGTTGTTCTTGTGTGCCAGGAAATTGAGAACCACTAGTATTTGGTTGGGTAGCACTTTGTTCATCAGAAATCTCTTCCGGAGGAAATTCATCTGAACGGCAATTCTGGCGGAGATAGTTATGCAATGCAGCACATGCAAGTACTAATTCTGCTTGTGTCTTATATGGAAAAGAAGGTGCAGATTTAAATATCAGAAATCTTGATTTGAAAATACCAAAGATCCTTTCGATGACGTTTCTTAAACAAGCATGGCGGTGGTTGAACATTTCTTCTTTATTTCTGGGATCACTATCTCCTCCCGTAAATTCCTTGAGATGATATCGTGTACTTCGAAATGGAGTTAGGAAATTTTTCCGGTTGGCATATCCACAGTCAGCCAGATAAAATTTTCCTGAAATATTATAAAGTACAGTATAATTAGAAAGATACAAGACTGTAAATAAAATAATGTATCTTAAGCATACATAACATCTTTTCGTATGGAATAAGGTATGTACCTTCGGGGACTTCAAATTTATTGTTACTTCTCGTTAAAGCATCACTTAAAACTTTTGCATCATGAGCTGAACCTTCCCAACCAGTAAGGACATATATGAATTGCAAATCGAAATTGCATGCAGCTAAAACATTCTGAGATAAGATTCCTTTTCTGTTTCGATAACTAGCAGCTTCATTTCCTACTACCATAGCAGGAATATGTGTTCCATCAATAGCTCCAATACAATCCTAAAAATATAAATACAATTACTAACCGATAAAAATAAACAAAAAGTTACAAGTTTTACATACCTTAAAGTATGGATAAAATCTTGTGCTTTCTCTTATATTTGAAGGCACACCATTCCCTGGTTTAGACATCAAACTTGGACCAATGCTGTTTATCGCCCTTAAGATTTTATTAAAGCTCTGACTTATTGCGAAACTTGATCTCTTGAACACATCTCGAGGAAGAATATATCTCGTGCTCTGGCCAACAATGAGCAAAAATGTGGCAAGCATTTCTTCAACGGAAATCCATCTTGTATCTCTTAAAGATGTTTTTTCTCGGATAAGAATGCACAAATCCAAAAAAACATCTGGATACATACGATATAAACCTCGAAAATGTTCTGGATCTTCAGTTAAAACATTTTGTATATATTCATTTCCAAGTCTTGTGGTTGGCTTCTTAATGGGACGTTGAATTTGTGAAACTAGACAATGTGCTAGAAAGCAAACTCTCACATTGATAGTTGACATCAACTGAAGTATATCCACGTCTGATTGAGATCTCTTTTTCCTTTTTCTACATTTTCTTAACTGTAGTTCTTCATTCTCGTTAACTGCTTGATCCATGACAGAAGAATCTGAAAATTGAAACAGAATAGCATTTCTTTTAGATAATATCACCATGACTGATTGTTTTAAAACTTGTATAAGAACTCTGAGATGTGAAGTGCTGAAAATAAAATTTGAACGAGCTAATATATACACACCTACTTTGTATAAAAACTACAGAAGTCTCAAGTTTTGATTTCTATCAGTGGCTCACTATGGTTGCATAGTAAATCGGGCTGTGTTTGATTAGTAATTGTGTTATGTAGAAAAAGAACGTTACCAATTGTGGTGTGGAACGTCTCTGGACGTAGAAAGTGATCAAAGAAATTATAACCTACAAGAAAATAAAAAGTCCATAAGAAACTGTATTTTATTATTCGAAAGCAACTACAAGAGGAAGTACCAAACAAGAAATAAACTAAAAACCCTCATGGAAAAGCATAAAAACTATTAAGAAAACTAAACTGATAAAACTACCGAAAGCACTTTTAATTCTTCCACCACAAATTTCATGGCTTAGGAACAGAACGTTTAATCCATCTAAAACGTTCCTCCCTAGTCATACTCATGAATCCAGATTTCATACCAAGCTTGTGAACTAAATTCATTGCATCAAAACGTTCATTTTCTTCTAAATCAGGAATTTCTTTAATTTCATCCCATACGTTATTAACGTTTTCCTCAGCTTCTTTCTCTTCGGCTTCCTTTTGCCATCTTTGTTGAATCATACGGACAATCTGATTGGTAGTTCCAGTGACAGCACTTATTTCATCTGAAATCTTCTCCACGTTATATACGTCAGTTCTAGCTCTCTTTCTTATCGGGATTTTTTCGACCGCAATCGAACGTCTCAAAGATGGAGCCCGTTCTACACCATCATCGTCATCACCACCAGCAGCATCATCATTCTCATCATCATCCATCCTTTGAGGAATATATGCCTCTTGATATTCCCATTGATTATCTTCTGCCATAGAAGTACGAGCATCTGTGGTATCACCTAACCCCACTGTATTATTTCCCTTTGCAATATTTTTTCCATAGATCTTCTCCAGGTCTTCAAAATCTTCAAACGTGTCTGTGCGTAAATATTTATCTTTCTTGTGCCCCTGTTACGAATAAAAAATGTTATTATCATACAAAACAAAAATATTTACATAAGCAAATCATGCAACATAACTTTTAACAAATTATCTACCTGCAAGTAATCATTCCATACTTCATCTGGAGCAGTAAATCTCTTCGTGTCCTTGTCCCAACCAAATCCTGAACTAAAACGAAGAAGATCTACAAAACTCTTGTGTCTTTTCTTCAGAATCTTTGTTTTGTTTTTGTATTGGGAAAAAGTTTTTGTAGATCCACAGATTCTGTTCAACTCTGGTAGTATTCTTTGTTCCACGGTAAGTTTATTGAATTTACCGCTGGCATCAGTCCAATTCTTATTAACTCCATCAACCAACAAGCGCAACAATGTTTTGGTTTCTTCGGGCGGCCAAGAAATATATTGATTTTTAATTTTTCCTTCTTGATCTCCCATTTTAGTGCAGGAGATAGCTACCCAAATTGTTAAAAGAAACATAAAACATTATAGAAAACCTAGAAGAACAACGCAACTGTATAATTCAACAAGTAAAACTTTTCACAAAACCACTCATGTTAATGTAGAAAAAGAAACATAAACAATAATAAAGATAAAAACTCTAACCTTTCTTTTTCCAAAGAAGCTGCTGCACGTCTCCACTTCTATTGTTCAGGTATGATTCTTGGCTTTGATACACATCTATATATATGTGAAAATATTTGTGAAAATATTTGTAACTAACTAATGAAAAGATAAACTCAAACAATCCTTATCAAAGAAAAAATATCATATCTATATATTTCAATGATTATCAATATCAAAGCTAACATATAATCAAGAAAATAAAATGGACAAGTGGAAATATATTTTTCTAGAAAGATATTTTTCTAAATAAGTGAACAGATCTTTAAGAAAATGTCGACGGTAACATTAGTTGTTGTTGTGGCTTTGACTTTGGGAACTTTTGGTTTGTTTCAGTAACCAAATAGAGAGGATCTTCGAGGTCTGTTGAATTCTCAGAGTCTCAGCACATTTCATTCAGGGACACAATAGTTTACTAATGAAATCATTTTTAGACTTATACACATATTTCCCAGAGCTGATGAAAGCATCCACAAGGATGATTCATGCTCGACGCCAACGCCAACCACAATCAAAAACACAATGTTGTGTATGGGAGTACAATGTGGCCTAACTATTCTCAGATGGTATAACACCACTTAGTCCATTGCTAGACAGGTCTAAACCATACATATAATCGATTATTCCTCTACTACACTCAGATTCTTCTGATTGGCTGCAAACTGGATTTCTGAAAGGAGGGTTGAGAAGGTGACAGCCTGACAGGTCAGATCGTTGTGATCTGGAAGAGTTATTGTCCCACTCGAGAACTGGCTCTAGAACATCAACGGAGTCAATGCTGCTTGTTGTCCTGCTGCTCCAGCTGCAGGCATCCGCAGAGTCAGATGTTGTTTCTCTAGCATTATCAGAAGGATGATGATGTATAGGATGAACCGGCTTGGACAGGAAAAACCGCTTGCGGCTAGGTTCAGAGTCACCAATATCACCTGGTAGATGATTAGGAACTTGATCTGCAGTGATTAATGAGAAGGTCAAGCAAGAAAGGTCGGGACTATGAAGAAGAACGTTAGCGTTAGAGGAAGTGGAAGATCCATAGAAGCTAACACCATCGGTGGTTAAGCCACGGAGAATTGACTCTCTTCCCATCTCATTTATTTTTTCTGTCGTAAAAATGAAACAATTGTTTTAAAAAGAAATTCCATCTCTGTAGATGGTATTTGATTCTACTGATTTTGAAGAGTAAATGATAGTTTTTAATATCCAAAATACCTTTTGATGAATCTCATTTATGAAATCCATTTTTTTCCAATAAGGGGTGATTTACTAGGATTTCTATAAATGATATATCCAATAAGGGGTGATTTAATAGGATTTTTATAAATACTTTGTCCAATAAGGGAGGATTTGACAAAATCCTAAAATTTTATAAAATCCCAAGTTCAATAAGCCCCCCTTAGACTTTTATTCGTTTATCGAATTATAACAATTTAAATTTTTTTTTTTTCAAAAAAAAAAACAATTTAAATTTTTTAATTTAAAGACAAAACTTGAAAGACTTTAAAAGAGTTCACAAGAGATATGTCTGCGAAATGCGAAGACATTAAAGCAAAAGAGAGTAAGCACTTGCTCTCTGTCCTGACTCTGACCATAATCCGCGCGTATACAAAACTTCTGTCTTTGTTATTAATCTCCTTCAGACCAAATAAGTAATGACTAAAACACCCTTCACTATTTTAATTTATTTTTTGAATTAATAATATTCCCGGAATTATTAAGTGAGGTATTCTCCTTCCTTCGAGACGACCCCCTACACGAAAACGAGACGTGCTTATCGTTATCAACTCATCATCATCTCCTCTCCGTGTGAAAATTAAATGCTTTCGAGGAAATGCATCAATGCAGAAAACTCTGAGTCGTTGTTCTTATAAACTAAATTACCCCTAAACAAGAGCACGCTTTAAACAAACAAAAAAATTCAAACTTGCTCGCCTTTATTAATTAAAAGCTGGAGTGATCTAACTCAAATAAAAGTACAGAGAGTCAAGGTACGGGGAGATTTTGTTAACTCACTGCCCCTTTAGCAGCATATGAAAATTCTCTACCGTTCTCAGTAGTTAAAGACTTCCCCTCCCAACCATTTCATGGCAGATTCAAACGAGTGCCTTGTACGAGTAGATGGCTCGTAAAAGAGTGTATCCGTTAGATTTCACTTTGAGAAGAGCTCTTCTCTATCAAACTGTTGCCCTTCACTCACATCACTGAGCTGAAACCTTCTTCGCAACAGAAAACGATCCAAGGTGTCATCGCTACGCAAGTCTCAAACTTCGTCTCAATATATAATAAACACCTTGAGAAATTTTTAAACCATATACGGAATGCTTTACAGAAACTAATCGAAACCGGAGAAAGAAAATCCACCGGTCTAGTCTAACCCAGTCTATATATAATCCAAGCCGGCAATTATAAAAACAAGAACATGAACTAATCCAACTACAACGTCCACTGCGGATGGGAAGAAAGAAACTTAAATCATTAGTCAATAGTTTCGTTATTATAATTCTTTATAGCGATTAGAACATAGAGAAAATTACGCTTAAAAGTCCATTTTAATCCTGTGCAATGCGATTGCATGCACATTTTCTCAATGATATATATACACATTGCATGCACATTTTCTCAATGATATACACGCGTATGCATGGATCAGAAAATGTATTTTACGTGTGTTTTAATTCTGAGCATGCTGGCATAACTTTTTATTGAGTTACTAGATACAACCGAAATATCATTTTTTGTAGAAAGAGCATTTTAGTAGAAAACAGTAAACTATCATATGCTCTCTCTTTTTCATGCATGCGCGTGTGTATAGACACAAAAGTACATGCAATTTTCTGCTTTAAAAATATGATTTTATTATACTCGGATTCGTGCACAAAAACGTTATTTAAATAAGAAACAATAGTCTGAAGAAATAATTTCATAAATTATAGCATTGACAGAGGCACCTATATATCCCTCCTATGTACTATATAAGTCTCACACCAGTCTTTGTACTCGACACTTTCATTCATATATATAATTTCAAAAGATGAAGAGTCACTATACAAACACCATTTATGTTGTTTATCTCTTATTTTGTCTCTTGATCGGATCGGCCTCTGCACAATCCCTCATACGACAATCCACTGATGACCGAAACACACCTCGACAACGTATGCATGCAATATCTTCTGCTCTGAGATTCGAAACCATATTCAAGAAACCCATGTATTTCCTTTTACTCAAATGCTATGTTTTTGTCTCGAAACAGAGGAGAATGTAGCAAAGGCAGACTCAATCCTGGGAGAAGCGCATTACTTGGATAAAGGTGACCTAGAGATCTCCTCACGTGATTATAAAGTCTCACCTTCAAACCAAGTGACGGGTATGAGAAGTCGTCCTCCAATGTCTTACTCTCTCAAAATGGAGTCTTTCAACACTCTCCTTCAGTCAACAAACACAGAGAGATACGAATCTCGTCCTTTTTCGGTTGGTGGATACAATTGGTATGTTGGTATTTAGTGTCTCTTATACATATCATTGTTTTCATTAACTGTTTAATAATAAAATCATTAAAATACAAGTTATAATAAAAAAATATTACAAACATTTTCCAACTTAATAAAGATAACTAAACATTTTTAGAAAAAGCATTTTCAATATGTTTTCAAAGATATGTCATATTATTAAATTATTATATATTATTTGATAATGGAGGCGATTGGTTAAACTGTAGTTGTAGAAATTTTACTGTATAATTTAGTCTGTAAAATGTTTTGATGTAGTTGTATCTAATGTAGATGTAGAAATTAAACAAAGAAAAAAAAATATTCTCACAGCACTATTTTTTTGCTTTAAAAAATAAGGCTCATACAATCTATTTTTTAAGTTTTTGTTTTAGCTTTAAAAATTAGATAAAGTATGATTGGTAAATTATATGGTTGTAATTAAAATCGAACCAATCACCCAATATAGTAGAACATATTACAATTAATACTTTTACTATTATAAAAAAATTCGGTTTATTTCATGAAATCCATTATATTTTGTAAGAATATGAGACGTTCAACATATGTTGGCTATAAAATATACTAATTATATTTTATTGAGAATCTTCAGTCTGCATATTTTGGCAAAACAAAAATTTTAAGAAATGTACACTGCAAATACATTTTAAAAATAATTTTGTAACTATGCTCAACATAATTTAAATAAATCTAAACTACTCTAAATAGATCAATATAATTATCGATGTCTAAATGAATAAAAATATTAATATCTTAAAATTAAACAGGTTTGAAATTTAAATGGATTGGTCAAAAATGTAATGTATTTAAATAAGGTGCATATATTAGCATCCTTAACAAAGTGTTTAATACGTTTTTTGATGTAAAATATCCTGCACTGTTCAAAAGTGCGGAGCAAAATTTAGTTATACCTTTAAATTAAATATTTGTTTAATATTTTAGTGAATATCTTTTAAAAATAATAGATAATAGTTTATAAAAATTATGATGAGAAAACTATTAATTGTTTTAAAAAAAATTATTTATGTTATATTTTAAGTTTTGTATAAAAGAACATATATTTTAAAATTTTGAAATCCTTAATTATTAAGATACGAAGATATATTATGGGTGATAGCACCATTTGTCTTCCCACTCTAAACTTACACTGTTTCGAAGATCGAATCTTAAATACTCAATTTGTTGCAAAAAATATGTTCTTACATATTTTCAATATATATATTTTAATAAAGTAATAATGGTAAACCGTATACATCAAATAAATAAATTATTTTTATTAAATTTTGATTAGTATAAGTTACTGGAAATAGCTATTTACAAAAATTAATATATTTATGATTAAAACTAATATATTTTTAATATGTGTGAAAACTAAATGTACATAATTTTGAAACGGATAAAATATTTAAAAAACTTTTGATGGATCTTGTTATACAGGTCACTTATTGTGTATCCCAAGGGGAACATACAGGATAGTGCTTCAGGGTTCATTTCGCTTTATGTAGCCATAGACAACTCGACTTTCGTTGCTGCACATGAAGAGGTTTTCGCAGATCTCAGGTTTTACGTATTCAAAAAGACCGAGAGGAAGTACTTCACCATCAAAGGTTCTTTCTAATTTTCCATTCTATCAAAAAACATGCAGTGTGTATATACTAGTGACATCTATCTATCTACGTTATAAACCGCACTGACCCCAGATACAAATATATGGCGATACAATATTTTCAAAACGATGTGGGGATTCCCTCGGGTCCTACCTCATGCTACTTTCACAAACCCGAGCAACGGATACCTCTTCGATGGAGATCACTGCGAGTTTGGTGTGGATGTGACTATTCATACTCCCTTTCAAAGATCAGAACTTTTCACTGTCGCTAGGAATTTCCCTAACCCGAGGTACACCTGGACTATTCAGAAGTTCTCCACGCTGCTCGGAGATGTTTACTTCTCTGACGTGTTCTCCATCGGAGGAAGAAGTTGGTAAGTCCAACATTAGTTGAAGATTAATGCTCTTTTGCTTTAGTTAGAATATAATATAGTGGTGGTAGCGTAACAAATATTCCATATGATGATCAGGAATATACAAGTGAATCCAAGTGGCCAAACGGGAGAAGGAAGAGCCTTGTCGATGTTTCTTCTCCTTAATGCGAACGAGAAAATCAGACCCTATGAGAAGATTTATGTTCGAGCCAAGCTTAGAGTCCTTAACAAAGGTGCCTCGCCCAAGGGGAGAACCATCGAAAAGTCACGTAAGCAGATGATATAAATCAGTACTTTATACTATATATATGGACACATCCCTTGTGACTAATGACTGGTTTCTTGTCAACTTTTTTTCGCAGTCGATAATTGGTTCACTGGTCCGGGATTAGGTTGGGGATACCGTGAGTTTATCTCTCTAGCTGATCTCAGGGATCCAGAGAGCGGTTATCTCGTGAATGATAAGTTGACTGTTCAAGTCGAAATGGAAGCAATTTCTTCAACCAGGTACTTCCCTAGTTAGATTTCTCTAACCAAGGAACTTGTAGCTCTATGTAATTTGCTTTCTTATCAACCACTTAATAATAAGAAATGTATGTGTGTGCGTAACAAATTAATGCGTTCTGTATGTCTCCAACCATCATATCTATCTTCTTTTTTTCTTTTGCAAGCACCGATGACGCCTACTGCGGCTCCAAATCGCAGCTCAAAATATGGTTATATGTTCATAAAAAAAAATCTGGTTATATAATCTTGTCCTTCTAGAGTTAATTGGAAACGAAACCGACTATATAGTTCACATGTTCGTTACAAGAAGGGCAAAATGTAAATACAAGTTACTGATTAGTGAATCGATTCCGTGAAAGATCAATAATGCGGGTTAGTTGTAGATTATTTTGACTTAATTAATTCGAACACATGACAAAAATACAAAATAAAATAAAAATAACAATTAGAACAATTATTTATTTATATTTGCGATGCTTCCATTCGAAAACGGCTACGAAAGCTTTTGTCATGCTTTGTTTTTTGAGAAAATTTACCCAACTCTTTTTTTTGGTAAAATATATATCATTTTCTGAATTTTTCAAATGTTGCGAACAACTTATTAAGAAACAAAAAAAAACAACTCAAACTCAAGAGAACAACAAAAAGAGAACAAGAGAACAGAAAGAAGAGAAAGGAACGAAAGGCAGAGCAAGCTCTTCAAGGCGGTTCGATAGATGGAGAAATAGAACTGCAGGGTTGACGGGCCTGGTGGGGGCCTTGGTGGCAGTGAGAGGAGGCGATCACGAGCAGTCTTGTTTCCATGCTTATTCCTTTGACCATAACACTGTCATTGTCACACATTCATAAATACAAATGGTACAATGCTCTTTTCGTTTATTGGAAACCATTAAACACTGAAATCAGCTTTTCTTTTTTGTAACTTGGGCTATGAAATCAGCTTTTCTATACAACATTTTTGGTTCAGAAGAAAGTACTGATTACTGAATGCTTAATAAGTTAAGGGAGTAGAAGATGAACATAAATGGAAGAGGGAGGGAAGTGATCGTACTTGATAGGTGGTTTTGTAGCTTAGGGCTTTTTTTATTTAAATTCAATTTTGATTTGAATTACATGATTTTGATTATTTGTTGGTTGAAAAGATTTTGGTTTAAATAAATTTATATCAGTGGTATGTAATTACTTTCAAAATTAATTGATTTAATCTGATTTGCAAGAATTATTCTGATTAAGTGGAATTTGAAAAAAAAAACTGTGACCAAAGAATAAACAAAATCTGTTAAATCATAAATGAATTTGTGACTGATGTTTAAATAAATCTGTCAAATTGTAACTAAATCTATGGTCAAACAATTAGATTAAGTAAATTTGTGGTTAAAGAAAAATAAATCGGTCAAAAATTAACTAAATCTAAATCTGTGGCCAAAACAGAAATAAATCTATCAAACCCTATACATCTGTTCAAATTAAGTAAGTTTGTGGCCAAAGAAATCTGTGAAATTTAAAATCTGTGGTCAAACGTGACAAATTGGTTATAACAAATCTGTGGAAATTTTATAAAATATATAAATTTTGAAATAAATATGTCGTTGTAAAAGAGTAGATTTAAGTCTGTGACTACATAATATGTGGACAAAATAAGTCTCACAGTGACAAAATCATTAATATTCCGAAAGTTCAGTAATGATAACAAAAGAAATAGAAGTACACTGGGTATAGAAAATATACTAGTAATTAAAGTTAAACAAGTAATTAATTGATAAAAAGGTTAAACTAGTTTTTCTCTTGTCATTTTACTAAATGTTTAGGTCGATCATGAATATTTTTCTTCCTTGGAACAAAATACCATTTCATAAATATTTTAAACACTATCTTAAATATTTATGACTCCCTTCATAAATTAAAGCCTTTTTGAATATTTAAAGCCATTTCTTTCGGAGAGTTTATCTCACTCTCTAGTCACAAAGATTCATCAAAGGTTTTTGTGAATTATGTGTTGATGGTTCAAGTCGAAAAGGAAGCAATTTTTCAACAGAAGTACTTTCCTAGTTGGGTGTCTCATGACTCTAACCAAGGGATTTGCAGGTCCATATTTGCATTACTATCAACCACTTAGTAATATGATTCTTACCACACATGGTCTAATGGTAGGTGAGTTCTGTTGAATTAAGTGATCCAGGTTAAAAACAAGTCACTAAATATGTGTGATCATGCGATGTAAGTACATGTTTTCAAAAGATAATCGGTTGGATCTCGGTCCGTCGAACATCCTTGGTTATTCAAAAAATAAAAAATAAATTGATTTTATGTTTAATGAAATGTTTATTTCTATCTAGTTAAAGTATATGATTTTAGGTTTTAAAAAAATAAGACTTCTACATAAGTCTTCTTAAGAAATCTACCAAAAAATATTCATTAAAAAACTTTTTCATAAGTCTTCTAGTAGCAGATTTTTGAAGAAAAAATATATCCATTTTTAACCTAATTAGATTTTTTTTTATATAAATTTTTTTACACATTTTCTTTTTTTTTTCTCAAATGATTGTAAAAATGTAATGTTTCCAACTCCAAAACTATATAAGATTTATCTAATCTCTTTGAAATATTTGAAAATATTACTTATATCAATTTGTCATCTTTTTGTCTAATGTCTTTCTCACTTTATGTTTTTGTAGGTTTTCATTCCATGATATTCATCTTCACTATTAAAATGGTAGATCTATTAATTCTAGATATGTATTTGTATTTTTGTTTGTTAAATTCGAATAAAACTATAGATTCAAATTAAAATGATTGTTTTGTTTGATATAAATTTTTGTTTGCTATAAAAATCAGTATAGGGACTCCTTATTATAACTGTTTTTCAACTTTATTATACTCTCCTCGCTTCATAATATATAAAGTTTTTGAAGATTTGTGCTGTTTTAAAATATAAAACATTTTAACATATCTATACATTTTTAATTTTATAAGAAAAAGTCCAACTAATTATATCTACTATCTTTTTAATGATTGCTTGAATTGTTTTAATTTATAGTTTTAATAGTTTTTTAACAGAAAAGTATTTTAATATTTTTGGTTTTATCTATAACATTATATATTATGAAATAGAGAGAGTAATTGTTATGGCGATTTAAACATTGAGAAAACTCCGGTAAAAAGTTACATTTTAGTTTTGTGCATGCGATTGCACATTTGCATGTATATTTTGTCAATAATATACACGCGTTTGCAGTAATCAGCAAAGAATATTATAGATCCACGCGTATGCATGGATCAGCAACTGTATTTTACGTGTGTTTTAACTGTGTGCATGCTGGCATATATTTTTATTGAATAAATAAATGTATTAATTGTATCTATTGAATAAATAGATACAATTGAAAAATCGCATTTTTTGTAGAAAACAGTATATTATCATATGCTCTCTTTTTCATGCATGCCTCCGTGTGTATATAGACACAAAAATTTATGCAGTTTTTTTTTTTTTTTTTTTTGACAACAATGAATTACGCTAACGTGATTCCACCGATTCAGAAAGCCAAACCGGAGGGATCGAACCGACATATAACATAGCTGATGGTGAACTCCTTGCCCCATGAGCAAGCTTGTCCGCCATTGTATTTTGTGCCCTTGGAATATGTCGGATCTTGAAATTAGGGAAGAAAGTCTTACTTTGGCGAAATTCCTCCATATGCGTAGTGAATGCTGGCCATTCTTCGGGTGACGACACCATCTTCACCAATTGAGAACAATCCGTTGCAAAAACTACATCTGAGAACTGCAGGGTCTTCATGCACTCCATTGCCCAAATCAGCGCTTCACACTCTGCGTGTAAAGGAGATAGGCTACGTCGGAGATTCATTGCCCCCATCATCTTGTCCTCTGAATCTATCTTTCGGCAATACCACCCCTGTCTAGTAAATACATCTTGTTCCTTCCAATATCCATCGACAAAACATACCCTGGTTGATCCCAAAGTTTGCCAATCGGTGGGAGACTGGACATTTCCATGAGGTTCCGGTATCAATAATTGTGCCTCTGTCCATAGTGTTTCCTCGAGTTCCGCTATCCGCAGTATCTCCTGGGGATTCCCATTTCTATTTGTGTAGATCTTACTATTTCTGTTCTTCCAAATATACCACATAATCCAAGGAAAATAGTTTGAATCCACTTCTTTCGGTAGCCTCCAAAATAAATAATCCAAACTTGTAAAAACTGATGTCGAGGGAAAAACTCCCGGGGAAGACGGAATCCTTGATAAGGCCCATGTTTGTAGAGCTGGTGGGCATTCAAAGAGAACATGATGCACAGTTTCTTCCTCAGCTCCACAAATGTTACATCTAAGATCACAATCAATACCACGTGTCTTTAAATTTTTGTACACTGGTAATGTTCCAGATAGAATTTGCCAGATGAAATGCCGCAATTTTGGCGAGCAATTCAGTTTCCAAGTGAAAGCCAACAAAGGTTTTATATTTGGTCCAAAAGGTATTGTCCTTGCCTCCGTATCCGGGTATAAGGTCTCCGTTCGAAATCCTGATTTCACCGAATATTTCCCAGATTCTGTAAACGCCCAGCCATATGTATCCGGCCTTTGGTTACGGCTAAGAGCCATACCTCTAATGATCTTAACATCGTCCGGATGTATGTATGCATTAAGCAGGTTTACATTCCAAGACTTATCGATTGGATTGATGAGATCCGCCACCGTTAAGGATGGATTTAGAAATTGAACAAGATTTTTTTGATGTGCTGATCTCGGGCGAGGAGCTGGGATCCAGGGATCATTCCAAACAGAAATTGATTGCCCGGTTCCAACTCTTTTGATTAGCCCTTTTTTAACCAGAGATCTAGCTGAACAGATACTTCTCCACCCATAAGATGAAGAATAAGATCTGTGTTCATCCAATGGATGAGAGTTTCGGAAATACCTTCCTTTAAACACCTTTGAAAATAAAAAATCTGGTTTCTCTATCAGTCGCCATAGTTGTTTTGCCAATAAAGCCGTATTGAAAACTTGTAGATCTCTAAAGCTTAAGCCTCCCTCTTCTTTATGTGTGCACATCTTGTCCCATGAGAACCAATGTATACCTTTTTTGTTACCGCTGCCCCCCACCAGAAATGTGCTGTGGTACTGGTGATTTTTTTTGTGATCCCTTTTGGGAGTCTGAAACAGGACATAACATGTGTTTGCATAGCCGAAGATACTGAATTAATTAAGACCTCTTTACCACCTCTTGTAAGGAACCGAACTGTCCAACTATTAACCTTCTTATTGACGTTTTCATTTAAAAAGCCAAAAACCTGAATTTTTGATCCGCCGAGACTCTCGGGGATGCCCAGATAATTCCCCATACCACCTAAAGTGGAGATGCCTAACAACTCATGAATAACCGTTCTGACCTCTGTTGTAACCTTATGACCAAACTGGATTGATGATTTCAAAAAATTAATTTGTTGACCTGATGCCCTCTCGTATTCTTTAAGTAACTTGAGAATTACTCCACATTCCTGCGTTGTTGCCTTACAAAAGAATAAACTATCGTCCGCAAAAAGTAAATGAGAAATTGCCGGGCTTGCCCGGGCTACCTTTAAACCTGTTAACCTCTTTTCCCTCTCTTCCTTTTTGATGTTCGCAATAAGAGCTTCAGTACATAAAATAAATAAGTACGGTGATAAAGGATCCCCTTGTCGTAACCCTCGTTCTGGGATTATATGCCCCTTAGGCTGTCCATTCAGTAAGACCTTATAACTGACCGAGGAAATACATTGCATCATTAACGTAACCCAATCTGCCGAAAATCCCATTTTTAATAGAATCTGTTGGAGGAAGTTCCACTCAACTCGATCATATGCCTTACTCATATCCGTTTTTATGCAGTTTTCTGATTTAAAAAATTACTATCTTATACTCTCTAATTCGTGCCTAAAAGAAAGTTAATTATTTGAACAAAAAAAAGTTAATTAAAAAGAGAAAAAACGAAACAATATGTATGATGTAGTAATTCCATAAATATATTAGCATTGACAGAGGCACCTAGCCTTCCCTCCTAGCAACTATGTAAGTCTCTCTTAGTAAAAAAAAAAACTATTTAAGTCCCACATCAGTCTTTGTACTCTACACTTCCATTCATATATACAATCTCAAAAGATGAAGAGTCACTACACAAACACCATAAATGGTGTTTGTCTCTTATTTTGTCTTTTGATCACCTCTTCCTCTGCACAACCCCTCATACGACAACCCACTGATGACCGGACCACAATTCTACAGCGTATGCATGCAATATCTTATGCTCTTAGTTTCGAACCCATATTCAAGAAATCCTTTAACGTCTTGTTCTATTTTACTCAAATGCTCTGGTTTTTTTTTTCTTGAAACAGAGGAGAATGGAGCACAACCAAACTCAATCCTGGGAGAAGCGCATTACTTAAATGAAGATGATCTAGAGATCTCTTCACGTGATTATAAAGTCTCACCTTCAAACTTAGTGACGGGTATGAGAGATCGTCCTCCGATGTCTTACTCTCTTAGAATGGAGTCTTTCAACACACTTCTTCAGTCAAACTTCACAGAAAGATACGAATCTCGTCCTTTTCCCGTTGGTGGATACAACTGGTATGTTGGTATTCTGATATTATTTCTTCTGAATATAGAACCCGCTCTAATCATAGACAAGTGAAATATCAGTCAATAGTTTTAAAACAAAAATTGTTTAGAACAAAAGAAAATTATTAAAATACTTATTAAATTAGTATTTTCTTTAATCCCCAAAAATCTCGTGTCTCCTAATCTTTTTTTTTTTCTCGTGTCTCCTAATCGAATATTACATATTAAAAAACTTTCGATGGATATTGTTTATACAGGTCACTTATTGTGTATCCCAACGGGAACAGGCAGGATGGTGGTTCAGGGTTCATTTCGCTTTACTTAGCCATAGACAACTCCACTCTCGTTGCTGCAGATCAAGAGGTTTTCGTAGATCTCACGTTTTACGTATTCAAAAGGACCGAGAGGAATTTCTACACCATCCAAGGTTTCTTTCTAAATTTTCCATTTTATCAAGAAACATGCAATGTGTATATACTAATACTATAGTAGTGACATCTATCTATCTATGTTTTAATCCAGATACTGATGTATGGCAATACAATATTTTCAAAACGATGTGGGGATTCCCTCGGGTCCTCCCTCTTGATATCTTCAGAAACCCGAGCAACGGATACCTCTTCGATGGAGATAACTGCGAGTTTGGTGTTGATGTGACTGTTCACTCTCCCTTTCAAAGTTCAGAACTTTTCACTGTCGCTAGGAATTTCCCTAACCCGAAGTTCACATGGACTATTCAGAGGTTCTCCACGCTGGTAGGAGATACGCACAACTCTAATACGTTCTCAGTCGGAGGAAGGAATTGGTGAGTCCAACACTATTTCAAGAGTAAAGCTCTTTTGATTTTAGTTAGCGTATAGTGGTAGAGTAGTAACAGATATTCCATATGTTGAACAGGAATATACAAATATTTCCACGTGGCCGTGCAACGGCAGCGGGAAGAGCCATGTCCATGTTTCTTATCCTTAATGAGAACGAGAAAGTTAGACCCAATGAGAAGATTTATGTTCGAGCAAGGCTTAGAGTTATTAACCAAAAGATCTTCTCGTTATTGTGGACAACCATCGAAAGGCCAAGTAAGCACATGATCCCTTCATCGGTACTATAAATTAATCCTCGATGACTAATGAATGTCTCCTTGTCAATTTTTTTTCTTTTTTTGCAGTCGATCATTGGTTCACTACTCCGGGACTAGGTTGGGGATACGATGAGTTTATCTCTCTAGATGATCTAAGAGATTTTTGGAAAGGTTATGTGATGGGTGATGTGTTGATAGTTGAAGTCGAAATGGAGGCAGTTTCTTCAACTAAGTATTTTCCTAGTTAGATTTCTCTAACCAGGGAACTTAAGTTGTTGCTCTATGTTTGTTTTTTATTATCAACCAACAATAATAAGAAATGTATGTGTTTGTGTTTCAAATAATTGAGTTTTGTATATCAAAACATCATCTCTCTTCTAATTAAGAACTGCATTCTCAAGATGGAGTCTTTCAACACTCTCCTTAAGTCAAACTACGCAGAGAGATACGAGTCTCGCCCTTTTTGCAGTTGGTGGATTCAACTTACCAAACACTATCTTTGTTCAGCATAGCTAGGCATTCAAGGTTTCTTAAAAAAAACATTGTACTTAATATATATCAAGTCAAAACTTCAAAATGACGGTCAAATAGAAGACTACATCGCTTATTCTTGATTTAGGGATATGATAAGATAAGCCCCCCCCAAAACCATGGTTTATTGTCTTATTTGTTTTGACATCTTTCCCCACCTCTTCATAGCGTGTTTCTAGAGTGTTGCAATACATTCGATCTCGATCTTGGCGTTCAGAGGCAAAGCCGCGACTTGATATGTTGATCGTGCTGGAGAAGGAGCTGGGAAGTCTGCACCAGACCAAAAAAAAAGGTTCAAAGTATTTAACACCACATTTAAAAAAAAAAAACAATACATAGACGGTAATTATGCATTTTAGAACCAAAAGTAGGAACAGTAATGAAGTTATAAAAGAGCTCACATTTGGCGTATATCTCGTTCACTTTCTTGAAGTCACCCAAGTCAGCAAGCCTGTGACAGAAACCAAAAAAACCCCAAAGATATTAGATTCAAAAACTCAAATGGATAAATGATTCTAAAACGTACATGATCGTTGTCTTCACCACGGAGGAGTAATCAGAACCACTGGCTTTCAGTATCTCCCCCATGTTCTTGAGCACCTTCGTTATTCCAATAGAAAAAACAATAACAGAAGCAATGAGACAAAATCAGTAGAGAAAGACAAGAGTAACTCAACGGAAGTGGAAACTGCTGTAAGCGAAGCTAATCTTTATAGAGACAACAATGAGACAGTTGGAAAGCTAGTTCACCTGCTCTGTCTGATCCTCAACGCTGTCTGAAGCAAACTTTCCAGTCTATATATACACAAAAAAAAGTTGCAATCTTAGTAGAACCCAGAGATAAGAAGAGGAAGAAGAAACAATGTGGTGAGTGTTAAAAACTTCATTTATATATATGATAAGGAAAAAAAAAGAGACGAAAAAGTTGCAATCTTAGTAGAACCCATAGAAGAGGAAGAAGAAACAATATGATGATTTAGAAAAACTTCAAATATATATGATAAGGAGGGACCTCAGGTATAAGTCCAAGAACACCAGAGAGGAAAACTAAATTATTAGCTTTGATAGCCTGAGAGTATGGTCCCAAAGCAGCTGGTGCTTTCTCTGTTGCCACTACTTCCTTCTTACCTAAAAGAACCCACAACAAGACTAATAAGCAGATGCATCGGCCAGGCCATTTTATGATTAGTAGGATGATAGAGTGAATGGTTACCAGAAGCAGCGGCCGAGATAGTGAGTGAAGCGAAAGGAATAGATTTAGAAGACATTGTTGACACACCAGCGTTGGCAACCAAAGGGCAACGAGAGAAGAACCCAAGTGGTGCGGAGAAGTGGAGCTTTGGAGAGGTTATCGACTTGAAGAGTGACAAAGTCATTTCTCTATTTACGGCGCAGGTTTACACAAAAGCAAAAGAAGACCAAACAGTCTTTGAGAGAGAGTAAGGTAGGTACGCAGATGATTCTCGTGTCTCGTTCTCTCCTCCTTTATCATACCCTTTTCACATTTCCAAATTTGCCCTTATTTTGGTCCGTATATTACTGCGGAAACAAAGTGTTTTTTTTTTCTGAAGTTTTAAAGTTGTAGAGCTTGGACACAGTGGGCTATGAAGCCCATACTAATCCCAATAACGTTTTATTTGATAACTACTTTGTTTTGTACATTAATCGTTTTGCCTAGGAAACCACTTACTATGGTCACGCCTCTCTAGCTTTTTATTAGTGTGTCATCAAACTAGTGTACCAATTATCTTTCTATCAAAAATATATCACTTTCTAATTACAACCATATGATTTCGTTTTAGACTCTAGGTTTTATGCAGAGTGACAATAACCTTAGACAAAGGTTGATCACACACATGTAGCATCAGTCCATAGAGTTGGACCGTGGTGATGACTCCGGCTACCAACTCGCCTTTAATACATCCGATGTCTGTGGTGTGACCTTCCATGCCTCATACAATGGCGGCTACTACAATACTAGCTACATCAAAAAGTACTAGTGACAATTTGTGGTCTTATAAAATTGTTATACATAAGAATGTGGATGGATTAAAGCCATGTGATATGTTAAGCAATACATTACTAAAAAGAAAGTGTCTTTTGTAAGAATAGGTAGGTAGTCCACAGATGAGATAACTTAATTCAATTAAGGTAGGTATGAATGCAGCATAGTGACAGCATTTTTAGGAAAAGGGAAAGTATAATTCAAAAGGTTTCTAAAACTGTTTATTTTTGGAAAATGCATGTATCTGAGATAATTTAAATATGATAAAACCAACAAAAGAAAAACTTATAGACACCCAAGTCAAAAGATGTACACACTACAATACTGTACAAGTATAAAAACAACCAGAGCTTCAAAACGCGTACGTGTTCTTAGAAGCAAAAGTGTCAAACATAAAATTCGGTTATTCTTTTTTTGTCATCTGCACGATATTTTTTCAGACAAGAAGAAAAACATTCATAATCTCTGTCTTATCTGGCCAGTGGTGGAATAATTCGGAGTAATAATGGGAAAATGATGACAAATTAAACTAATAAAAAAAAGACTACTGAAGAAAGCGTTTGACTCCGTGTTGATGTAATAGACTCTTTTACTTTTCAACATCTATCTTTCCCAGAAAAAGCCGCCCTCTCTCCTCTTCCTATAATATGAACCCACCACTACCACCACCACTTGTTCTCCATTCATGCTTCTCATGATTTATTCTGCAACTTTTTCAACTCTCTAATTTTTAAATAATCATCAAATCCATCTGGCAAACATTATTTCTTGCTTCATGAACTAAGGTAATATTTATCTGAAAGCGTTGCTGAAGTGATGCTTCCACGTCTTGATATTATTATATAACGTCCCAACTAATTATTTAAAACGAATCTGACTTTTTCTTAAAATTTCTCTCTTGTTCCTTCCTTCTTTGATCATCTGCAAACATATTCACTTCTATCATCCAAAAGCTGCGATCATTTTCTCTCTCTGGGTCTTCAGAATTCGAGCTAACTTAGCTAAAGGCGTGATCTTTCTTCTCCGGGTCGTCAGAATCTGAGCTAAAGTTGCCATCTTTATTCTCTGGGTCGTCGTCATTTGAGCCAACTTAGTCAAAGTTGCGATCTTTCTTCTCTGGGTTGTCGGAAATCATGGGGAACTGTTTTGCAAAGAACAATGGATTGGTGAAGGCTCAGCAAAACGGGCAGACCAGATCAGTTGAAGTGGATCAGACCCACCAAGATCCACCGTCGTATACTCCACAGCCTAGAAGCCAGACGCCGGAGAAACCCCCTTCCGGGACGAATCAACCGCCGCCGTGGAGAATGGCGGCACCAGCACCAAGCCCCAAAGCGGCAAGGAGCAGTTCTATCCTAGAGAACGCTTACGAGGACGTGAAGCTGTTCTACACATTGGGGAAAGAGCTAGGACGAGGGCAGTTCGGGGTGACGTATCTCTGCACGGAGAACTCGACGGGGAAGAAGTACGCTTGCAAGTCCATCTCGAAGAAGAAGCTGGTGACGAAAGCTGATAAGGATGATATGAGGAGAGAGATTCAGATCATGCAGCATTTGAGTGGGCAGCCTAACATTGTGGAGTTTAAAGGAGCGTATGAGGATGAGAAGGCTGTGAATCTGGTCATGGAGCTTTGCGCTGGTGGCGAGTTGTTTGATAGGATCATTGCTAAAGGGCATTACAGTGAGAGAGCAGCTGCTTCTGTGTGTAGACAGATTGTGAGTGTTGTCAAGATTTGTCATTTCATGGGTGTGTTGCATAGAGACTTGAAGCCTGAGAATTTCTTGCTTTCTAGCAAAGATGACAAGGCTTTGATCAAGGCTACTGATTTTGGCTTGTCTGTCTTCATTGAAGAGGGTAAAAATATAAACAAATATGTTTCTCCTTTCCCTAGCATTGGTGGACTTGAGTTATATTGTTTTTGTGTCTTGTGTTTCTTGGTTTGTAATTGCATTAAGATGAACTCTCTGGTAAAGTTTGATGTTGCTTAGTATTCATCATTTGATTGTTTCTTCTTCTTCTTTACAGGAAAAGTATATAGAGACATTGTTGGGAGTGCATACTATGTTGCTCCTGAAGTCTTGCGACGTAGATACGGGAAAGAAGTTGATATATGGAGTGCTGGAATCATATTATACATTCTACTTAGTGGTGTGCCCCCGTTTTGGGCTGGTAACACATTCTATCTCTTGTGCCATTACATTTTCATTCATATGTTTATATAACAGCTGATATATAATATAAATATGGTTGTTGTTTGTTCATCTTTCTATCATGGATATGTAGAGACCGAGAAAGGGATATTTGATGCTATATTGGAAGGCCATATCGACTTTGAAAGCCAGCCTTGGCCATCAATCTCCAACAGTGCTAAAGATCTTGTGCGTAAAATGCTGACTGCTGATCCAAAAAGGAGGATCTCTGCTGCTGATGTTCTTGGTAAGTAGTAGTATCCCTGTCAAGGATGGAATCTTGAACTTGTTTTACATTATCTGTTCATTCTTGATCCTGAGACTTGGTTTGATTGTTTTTGTGCAGAGCATCCATGGCTTAGAGAAGGAGA